>NC_085863.1:10514089-10516589 GCF_034702125.1 Engraulis encrasicolus | reverse complement strand
GACATGCTCATTTATACCCACACACACACACACACACACACACACACACACACACACACACACACACACACACACACACACACACACACACACACACACACACACACACACACACACACACACACACACACACTGACTGTCCGTCCTCTTCAGTGGACTGAATGTCATGTGTCAGCTTGACGACTCAATCAGCTCCTCTCCCCTCGGCTGTGGAGATGCCATCGAGCTAGAGATGCATTAGACAACATTGCTATAGAGCTACAGATACAGCATACACACTGCCATCGAGCTACAGATACAGCATACACACTGCCATCGAGCTTGAGATGCACAATAGACACTGAAAGAAAGAAAGAAAGAAAGAAAGAAAGAAAGAAAGAAAGAAAATAAGAAAGAAACAAACAAAGGAAGAAACAAAGGAACAAAGAAACAAAAGATACACATATAAAGAAGACATGTTAGTAGAAAAGAGAGAAGCCTTAAAATAAGGCTGTGTATACAATACATTGATGTGTTTATTAATGGATTACACTGATACTTTAGTAATAGGCAATAGTTAAAAAAAAGATTTGATCATTGCACGTCAGGCATCCATCTGAACTATGACTATTGCTTCATTTATACTGTTCCCCTTCAGTTCTGGGAATTGTATTGTATGCTTTCGTGTAGCGAATAAAAAGATTGACAAACAGGCAAACAGACAGACAGACAGACAGACAGACAGACAGACAGACAATTCGTTTTTATCCGTGTCTTAAACATCCTGTAAGCGACTTTGGGTGTGAACAATTTCTGGAAATCTTTGGCTCCGAGTGTTCAGCAAAATAATTATGTAAAATATTAAGGAAAAGGATAAGCGATCCTGGGCTCAGAGTATAGTGGGGTTGCATATGTTGTCCCAGTGTGATATAGGAACTTGAAAGATACACAAAGAGAGTGGAAAAAAAATATGTATATCAGCAGTCATGGACAGGAATCTTTTAATCACTGTGGATCTAAGACTGTAGGATTTGGTCTACTGTCATATAGAGGGTTTTTTGTCTGTCTGTCTCTCCGTATCTCCATCTCTCTGTCTGTCTCTCTGTTTTCCAGTGTCGGTATGTGTCTGGTCATGTGTGGGAATGTGTGCGTGACTGAAACCGAATCTGGGCCAATTCTCACGCTTGTGTGTTCGTGGGTGATGTTATCGATCTGACGTGGGCGTTGTCCACCAACCCCCCAGCCCCAACCCCCCCAGTCAGGCAGAGGTACACAGTTACAAGACCCCCCAGCAACACCACGTGTTATCCAGTGCCAGGCCCAGTAGTGTGACAGCTACTAGACTTGAGAGACACGGGGGCATGTGTGTGACGTACTCCTTCACTGGGCATCTATCTGTTTGTCTGTCTGGCCTTTCCTGCCCCGGCTTGCTGTGTCCCAGGCAGCTAGACAGTGAGATTCTAGTCCAGTTGTTCTCAACCTTTGTTGAACTAAAGCCCCCTTGACCTCATTATGAGCGTCCCAACGCCCCCTTGACCTCATCATAAGTCTGCCAGTGCCCCCCTTAGCACACAAAAATAAAATAGACTAATGCCCCCTATGGAAACTACGCCCTGCCCCTACTCAGCTGTATCCTTCTCAACGCCCCACTAGGGCTCCCCAAAGCCCCCTGGGGGGCTGTAGCGCCCCTGTTGAGAAACACTAGTCAAGTCCTTCCCCACCTTATTTTTCTAGATCTGTGTTCGCTGCTCTACTTCTCTGCCTAAGTCATTGTGACAGGTGAACATGACAGGGCTGGTGATGTCTGGGGCAAGGGTGCTCCTGAACAAAACAAGCCACCTCAATATATATATTGTTTCATTGACCATTGGTCTAGATCAGTGGTTTTCAAAGTGGGGGCCGAGGACCCTTGGTGGGCCGCAAGGGGATGACAGGGGGGCCACGGCAGATTGGCTGGAAAAATATATAAAAATAAAATGAATAATTTAATAAATTGCCAAAATAAATTGCCAAAATGAACCAAAAATTGGCTAAATAATCCCAGTGGAATAATCTGCTTCTTTACAATGTTTATATGCGCATTATGCTTTCTGTTGTACTTGAATTGGTTTAGGAATGCTCCAACTTCATCGAGTTGTGAAACCGGGTACACAAAAAAAAATAGCGAGGCACAGCCCATGTCAAGGGGGCCTTGGCTGGAATATACCAGTGTATGGGCTGCCTTGCCATGGAAAAGTTTGGGAACCCCTGGTCTATATGATATAACTGATCCATTTCCTGTTCAGATCTCTCCAGGAAACACGGTTCTACTTTGATGGTTCTACTTTTTAGCAGAGAGGAGCTTGCTAATTTAACTATTTGACCTCTCTGGGAAACACGGTTCTGGTTTAGTGGTTCCTTTAACCTCTGATAACCTTGTACTCACATACAGTATTGATGAAAGCAAGGTTCTGCTTGGCTACCTTGAGGAACATGTTTCTGTTTTGATGGTTCCTTTAACCCGTGAGAACCTCATTTATAA
>NC_085863.1:10496589-10506589 GCF_034702125.1 Engraulis encrasicolus | reverse complement strand
TCATGTTCATATACACTTTTCGTTTTTTCTTCTTTAAGTTAAGCTTATTTTTTTCTTTTTATTTATTCACTGGCAAGCATGATGACGTTTCAACCTCTCGGTCCTGAAACGTCATCATACTTGCCAGTGAATGAATAAAAAGAAAAAAATAACTTAAAGAAGAAAAAATCCAAAGGAGAGTGCAAACTTTTTTTTTCCACAAAACATTACTTTTTGTGCCCAAGTAACTCAAGCATGTACACTCTTCACCCTCAGCCATCTTGTCTAGCTAATTCAATGGTGGGGGCCCTGAAAGCACCATTTTTAAAGCTCCTCATTAATTAGAGAAAAGATCATTGTAAGTAGCCCAAACATAGCATCTTCTTAGTATTATATGTCATAGGAAGAGGGTTGGAAATTCTCATGGTTTCCAGATAGACTTGACACTTCTGGCACTTTTGCGTGTCATGGCTGTCGGTGGCATTACTGCAAGACCCACAGTGATGAGTCAGATGCAGAGCAGGACTGGAGTTCTCCTCCCTCTCTCTTTACCTCCACCCCTCTCCCCCTCTCTCCCTTCATCCATCCCTCGCTACATCTTTCAATCTCTCCCTCCATGCCTCCCTCGCTCTCTCTTTACATCCACCTACCCCCGCCATCTTTTCCTCCCTCCCTCCTCCCCTCCCACTATCTCTCCCTCTCTTCCTCCATGCCCCTCTCCATCTCTCCCTCGATCTCTACATTGCTACCTGACTCTTTACCTCCCTTCCTCTCTCCATCCCTCTCTCCATGCCTCCCTCCATATCTCCATCCCTCCATCTCTTCATTGCTCCCTCGCTCTCCTCTTCTGGGGAGGTGGCTGCAGCCTAATGGCCTCTGATTGGCCACATGATCATGGCTGTCGGCGTGCAAATGGGAAGCTTAGCACCCCAGCAGCTGTGGGCAGCAAGGGCTCTTGTCAGCCACCTCTCTTCCCCTCTTTTCTCTCTCTCCCTTCTTTATTGTCAATGTATTTCTCTCTTATCCCTCTTTTCCATCTCTCCATCTTTCATCTCTCTCTCCATTCTCTCTCTCTCCCTCTCTCTCTCTCTCTCTCTCTCTCTCTCTCTCTCTCTCTCTCTCTCTCTCTCTCTCTCTCTCTCTCTCATCTTATCCTCTAATGCAGTCTGAGCTACTCCCTCTCTCCTCTCTAAAGAGCTTAGGAGGATCGCTGGGATCTTAGCCCGGCAAAGAGGGTGAGTAAAAAAGAAAAAGAAAATAAATCTGGGAAGAAGGCAGTGCACTGCCAAATGTCAAACCACTAAGAGTTCAACTGCAGCCACAAAAACCAAACCCACAAGTTTAAGGAGTTCTCGTTCGGCATTCACAAGACTAGGTCACACATTTACTGTATGTCAGACAGAGTTTAGACCTTGTATTTGTTTTATGTATTTCTTGTATTAGGTTTATAATGTAGGAACCGAATGTACAGGGACAAGAACCCCTTCAATAGTCACATAACCACTGGCTTAGCCTACTTATTATATTTTTTTCATGTTTTTTTTTTTTTATCAGAGTGCGTGTAAGACGTTGTATAACTGCACTTGGTCGCTGTAAATAAAGAGACACCTCCCATATCCAAAAAAAAGAAAAGCCTTTTGAGAATGACCTGCTTTCTGCCTCCTCCTTCCCCTAACTGGGTTACAGTAAGCTAAGTGCTTCCCAAACTTTTTTCTTTATGTTTTCCCCCCTGCTCCTTCTCTATTCAGTGGAACATGTGAGAAGTGTATAATATGGTATGTCTGCCTGGCAGACCTCTTCTTATGTCAGTGGTTCCCAAACTTTTTCAGTGGGGAGGGACCCCCTCTTGGACTCAAGAATATTTTAGCGACCCCCCCTCCCCCAACACACACACACCCACCATAGTCTTTGCCCTAAAGCAATGGATTTCTAGCAATATTTGCGACAATTCATGTCCTTCAATATTGCTAGATTTTCCATTAATAGTTTGTCCGCTAATGTTTCTAAGAAATCCACAGGAGAGCAAACACATCTATTACCAGTTAGCTGTTAACTTGTGGATCTCCCATTTTAATGCAATGTCCTTTGTGTCCGCGACCCCCCTTCAGTGCCTAGCAACCATAGGTGTGCACAGATAGGGATGAAGTGGTGCTAAAGCACCAGCCCCTTAGCCCTACTGGACACAAATTGCCCTGTTTGGGTTTTTTGGAAGTCTTTTTTCACAATGTACTGTGGTCTATGTTGACATATTAATCTATAAATGATTGACGACCAAAACATGTGATAATAATGTCCTGAAATATAATATATATTGTCTCCATAGTCTAGGAAGGCAGCTGGAAGTTCCACATGACCCAAGCCCCCACCCCCCAATGTCTCTATGCACGCCGCTGTCCGTGACCCCCGGTTTGGGAACCGCTGCAGTACGCTAAGTAAGTATGTAGACCAGAGGATGCCGGTCGTCACAGCAGGGCACCTGCTTGCTTTGCTTGCACTGTAGAGCAGTGTTTCTCAACAGGGGTGCTGGGGCACCCTGGGGTGCCGCAGGTCCCCCTCAGGGGTGCCGCAGAAACATGGCTCATATATAAATTATGTAATATAATACATATTTGTCTAAATCGATCAGTTAATGCTAGTCAGTGGAATCTTTCATCAAGTAGATATAGGTCGCCCCAGTCAGCTGCAACTTCAAACGTAGGTCGTGTGACGTCTCCAAATGTGTTACTTTTCTAAGCTTGTGTGGTATCGGATGCGATGCCATGTTACGGCTTGTTGGTTTAGGGTGCCTTGAAATTTTTCATGAATTGAAAGGGTGCCTCGCCTAAGAAAAGGTTGAGAACCCTTGCTGTAGAGGATGCAGAGCGAGCGAGTGGCAAGCCAAGCCTGCCTGTCCCCCTTTGATGTGGCTCAGTGTGACAGTGACACTACACACAGGGGCATGCGACAGCAGTCACAGTGTCATTATTAGCATTTTCTGGAACGGATTACAATTAACATGGCTGACATGGCCAGTTGAGAGGTGAGAGGGAGGGAAGGGAGGCTTTCTCCGAGAAAGTGATCATGGCGGGAGAGAGTTTGTGTGTGTGTGTGTGTGTGTGTGTTTGAGAGAGAGAGAGAGAGAGAGAGAGAAAGAGAGAGAGACAGAGACAGAGACAGAGAGAGAACTTGAGATGTGTGTGTGTGTGTGTGTGTGTGTGTGTGTGTGTGTGTGTGTGTGTGTGTGTGTGTGTGTGTGTGTGTGTGTGTGTGTGTGTGTGGCTGGTGTGTGTGTGTTCATATGCGAGTGTGCCGATGCTTCGCTCTCTGCCCCGCCTCAGCCTCAGCACCATTGCAAGGATGGGAAGCTGCTTGCGAGAATGCAGTTCTTTCACCGTCACCTTGGCAACCGCTGCAGAGGTTTGAGATGTCAGCCATTTTGTAATGGCGGCAGAGCACAGAGTCATGTCGGTGCCGGCTCTTGTAGTCAGAGATTCTAAGACTGCCTGTTGTAGTACTTCCCCCCGCCCCTTAATTCTGGAAAATCATATATAACCGTAACTGACATTTTACATTGGTCAGGACATTGAATGTTTGCACACTGATTTTTTTTAATTGTTGATGTCCTAAATGTTTTTTCTGTACACAAACTATACTATAAGAAGTACCAATTAATACAGTAAATAAAGTCAAATGTTAGTTTATATAAATGTTGTTGAAAATGTCCTCTACTGCAGACAGCGGCACCAGCAAACTTGCGCCACATGTGACTCTCTATGAGCAGTCAGTCTGGCGTGAAGGCAGCACAGCAGCTCCAGCTCCAGCTCCAGTGAGTGGTCTATTTATAGACCAGTAGATAATGCCCGTGCCACACTGACACTGTTTGCAGCACTGCACTGCACTGCACTGCACTGCACTTTGCTGTCCTACCCACATGTGTCCAGATGTGCCTTTTCATCCACTCTTTGTACAGTACGTCTTCAGTCATCTTGAAGACACCACCATCCCCAACTCATCCACATCCCCGTCCTCTCTACTTCCACACACACACACCCCTTCCCCCCCAGTCATCTTGAAGACACCAAGTGGTGTAGTCTTTTTTTGTGGTGGGCAAACTGTATATTTGAGCATTTTTTTTGAGGTGGGTATACTGTATTTGTGCTATTCTAAATAATGGAGCAATCCATTTTAAGTGGGTATACTGAAATTCCTGAAATGTTGAGGTGGGTATACTATGTGTTCCTTGCCTGGTTAACACCAGACCTAATCACAAGTGAGATTAGGTCTGGGGAGTTGCCTATTTGAAATTACGTAGGGGCGGGAATACTTGGCTATTATGACACACTGCCTTGCTCTCTGATTGGGCAGAGAAACTGTTAAGGTCGGAATGCTTGGCCATTATGACACAGATCCCATGATCTTGTACGTTATGAGTCATCCTCGCCATACTGTCTTTCAGATCGAAACGATTGTGTAGAACTAAAGGCAGTATGGGAGTTCCCAGGCTAGTGTGTACCTGCATTCTATGTAGACTACACCACTGAGGACACCACCATCCCCAATTCATCCACATCCCCGTCCTCTACTCCCAGCACCATCCACCCCCCCCCCCCCCCCCCCATCCTTTTTCCCCATTTCCCTTCTGGTCTATTTCTGTCTTCTTAATCCGCTGTCCCAAGGGAGCATTCATAGTAGTGGACTGCAGAGGCATTAGGAGAGCTTGATCAGATTTCAAGAGCGTGAGCAAAAGAGTTAGTCCCTGAGGATGTATCTGGTGTTGTGTTTGTGTTGTATTTTTGTATGTGTGTATGTGGGGCTGTAACATTTTGCCAAGTAGGTCTCTTGTCTTGTCTTCCTCATCCTTGTTCTGGGTCCTTGCTGTCCCACTAGCTCCTGAATCTGTGCTGGTGCCAGGGCCGGCGCTAGGCAAAGGCAGACAAGGCAGTCGCCTAGGGCACCACATTTCTTGGGGGCGCCATTAATACCAAAATCTCCCATACAATTAGGACTTCAAGCAAAATAAGTAAAACATTAATCTTCACATTAACAATGAATGTTCATGGTCACTCAGTATATTTGTAGGTAATAGATCAGATGTGCTCGATCAGATGTACAGTGTTATGTTAATGCACATAATGGAAAGAGGGAAAGGGAGTGCTCGCCTAGGGCACCAAATTGACTAGAACCGGCCCTGTGCTGGTGCACTGGGAAAATGGTGGAAGTGGTCCACCTCCGCTCCCCTGCCCGCCCGCCTCTCCCGTTTGACGTATGACGCTGCTAAAAATGTCCTCTGAAGAGAGTGTGTGAAGGGAAATGGGGGCTAACGTCCTACTTCCCAAACCTCCGCAGAGCATAGCACAGCACAGCACAGCACAGCACTCCCTCGCAAATGGACTGCGCTATGTTCGAGTATGTGTGTGTGTGTGTTTGTGTGCGTGTGTGTGTGTGTGTGAGTGTGTGTGTTTTCCTTTTTCTCACTGTGTCGGAGTGTATTGGAGTATGTGTGTCTGTGTGTCTGTGTGTGTGTGTGTGTGTGTGTGTGTGTGTGTGTGTGCGTGTGTGTTCCTCTTTCTCTCTCCGTCTCTTCTCTGTGTTTCTGAGCTGATTAAATGTGGGATGGATAAAAAATGGGTCATCTCCGATTTAGAGCTACGTAGCTCATGAAGAATGCAGTTTATGCTGCTCAGGAGGCCGGGCAGGGATGGAGAGAGAGGAGAGGATACTCAACACAGTTGAAGGTGAAGATTGTGCACATCCCTGGAAAAGGTGCAGGACAAAGGCTGACTGTAGTTTCGCAGAGAGAGGTCCGCACACTTAAAAATCCTTTTTGTTTTCTTTTATTAGTTCATGGCTGAATTAGGCCTACGTTTCAACCTCAACAGTCATCAGATTGAGAATCTGATGAACACTTGAATTATCCTTTTGTTTTCTTTTATTACTTCATGGCTGGATTGCATTTCGACTTCAACAGTCTTAAATCTGATGATCTGTTGAAGTCGAAACGTAATCCAGCCATGAAATAATAAAAGAAAACAAAACAGATTTTAAGTATGCAGACCTCTCTCTCTGATACTCAACACAGTCACACCTGTCACAAGTGAAGTCACAGCAGTGTGTACAGATAAGACTATCAATTAATGTTCATTGCTGTTAATAAACACTGAGTGATGGTAGAATATGTGTGATATGCAAATGTAGCCTACATAATGCCCTTTTGAAACTGTGGAAGTTGTGGCCATGCCTGCTGCTGAGGATGGCGTGTCAATGGGTTGAGGATTATACAGAGGTTTCACATTTTATTATCCATGTTTCTAAAGACTGCTTAGTAACTACAAAACCGACAAAGCCTTTGGCTTTATATCCATTTTAGTTGAAGATGCTATCACAAAGCATTATTAAAAGAACTAATCCATTCATCTCCTCCACATTAAAAAACGTTCAGCAAAGGAAATTACTTAATGTGAATATGGAGGGGGAAAAAAACAGACCCAAACCAAGGCATTGTCAAAAGCTCCAATGAACTTTTATTTTGAAATGTCAGTGTTCAGGGAATAAAGAAAAAAAAACATAAACAAATAAACAGCAATATAAATATTAGCATATAAAATAAACGTGTAACATGAAGCTCTAAGCATTTTAATATGAAAGATATTACAGTATATTAAGTATTCCAGCAGAAGACGCACATTAATATATATTTATATTTTTGTTTTGGACAGGGGTGGCATTCCAGCAACACTAACAATTGATTGAAATTACAAACACAGGAAAAGAGAGTACACAGGGATGAGGGGACACCTCAAAGACAGTTTAGTGCGCTGTGTTATTCTTCAAACTCTCAGTGATAAAAAAGAAAACAACAGGACAATTTGGGTGAAAGGGAGAGATAGATAGATAGATAGATAGATAGATAGATAGATAGATAGATAGATAGATAGATAGATAGATAGATAGAGAGGGAGAGAGCGCGAGAGAGAGAGAGAGAGAGAGAGAGAGAGGGAGAGAGAGAGAAAGAGAGATAGTTTGAGGGGGAAAACACAAAAATATGCACAATATTTCACGATCCTCAAGCCTACAACTGTGTGTCTTTAGCAAGAGTTTAAAATTTGAGTATTTACAGGTTGGTTGGTTAGTCTGTCGTCTAAATGCACATACTATCATCACTACACATAATCTGAGGAGGTTAACTTTTTTTCAGCATTTTTTTTTTTCAAACGATTGTTTTTTTTTCAGCATTTTTTTTTTCAAACGATTGTTTTTTTTCAGCATTTTTTTCTTAAAAATAGTCTAAACATTCCAGTAGAAGCTGGTCAGCAGGCGCTGCTGTATCTTGTGCTGGACCGGCGGTGTGACTTTTATTTTTTTATGTACATCATGGGGGTAGAGTGGGGGGTGCTCCTGGGGGAGTGGAAGTCAAAAGGCAGGTGTCTAGAACATTCTGGGCGAGTCTACACAGACAAGAAAAATCACACACACACGCACACACACAGGATCGCAGTGGAGAGTCATTGCTTTTGTGCTCAGCCAATGTGTAGCTACGCACGGCCTTGATGACTGTCCCAGTATATGTGTGTGCGCATATGCGTGTGTGTGTGTGTCTTTGTAGCACACACCAAACGTAGTGGGCAGCTATTGCGACAAGTGGACAACGTTGGCTAAAAAGCTTTTTGCGAGTGTGGTGTGCGTGTTTGTGTGCTTGTGTAGTCGGTGATGGCACAAGCGGGTGGCCCACTATGCTGGGGCGTTGGTACAGTATGTGTTATAGTGCAGGATGTAGGCTAGCTAGGCCCTCTAGCTAAAGCACTTCTTCGGCAACACAAAATAGTTGTGTGTGTGTGTGTGTGTGGTGTGCTAGCCGGGTTTTTTCATTCTTTCAAAATGTACCATTCGTACCATTCCAATGTTACATCGCTTCCGGTGGATTCAGATCTGGGACATTTCTTTGATGTTTTTTTTGTTCTATCTCTTGTTGTGAGAGCCAAAAACATAACACGATCTTCCTCCAGTTTAGTCCACCCACCATTTAGAGTCCACTGCCCCCAACCACCTCTGCCATCCTCTACCCGCTGTCTCCCAATCCTACGTAACGTTCCTAACAAACTTCATATAATTTTTCTTCACAAGCACTTCATGATGGAGCTCTGTCTATGAGGAAAACTGTAACCACATATAACAGGCCCCATGTTAATGATTGGGCCAATATGGCATAACACTAATCAAGATGGCAGGATTAAAACCGTTCGAGGCCAAACCAAACTCAAAATCCAGCGTTCGTTACAATACTTGGTGTGATGCACGTTCGTAAGGTAAGAACAGTAAAATGTACACACACACACAAAAGAAACCTTTGGGCTGAAGTCTAAGTACAAGTGGAACAGTGCAGACTTCACATCTAGAATTTTTATCTTTTAATACTAAAAGCTAAATCCGTTCACCTAAAATAGTCTTATAAACATCAAGAGTGCTGTCCGATTCTCGTATAGGACTCAAAACATCGACTTGCGATTCCTTCTATCACCGTAGAACCATCTCAAATTTAAGTCAGATTATACTTCAGGTTTCACGTAAATCCTTACTTTCCTTCATTTACTGCATAGTCCGTCTTAGTGGTCTTATTCCATCGGGTTAGAGTTGGATCATGCAATTGTCTCGAGCTATGGCACATCCTTCTTAAGAGTAAGAAATCTAACAGAAAAACATAGTCATTCTTGTCACCACAAGAAGCGTCTACTTTTCGTTTAGAAAGGAACGTTTAAAAGCCTTTACATAACAAATGACCTGCAATCATCATTCTTCTTTTTTTTCTTTCTTTTTCCATCTTTTCTTCTCAGTAATATGTAACACAGTAGGGAAAAACATCCCCGTTTTTAAGCTACAGGTCTTGTAATACCATGTGAATACGTCTCCCCTATCACATGCATGGCTCAGCTTAACTGAAAGATTGACATTTGTTGCGTTAAAACATGAGGTCAAGACCAAGGCGCGTAGTAGACTGTATACATACGACTACATAATGACAGGAGTAGGAAAAAAATCGAAAAAAGAAAAATAAAAGGACACAAAAACAAATCTCCCAAAGTACAGCATAATACTACCACCTCAGTGCTAGAGGTGTCTCTTATTTATCTTTTTTTCTCTTTTCTTTTGAACTAATACAGCGATAAAAAGAACAACCAAGAAAAAAAATAACAAACAAACGAAGAAAAAAAAATGTTTGGTAGCTAATACACCATCAGGAATAGAAATAAAAGAGATATTGGAATCCAACTCTGTGGTCTGGACACTTTGGTCCGACCACATTCACCAAAAACACCAAAACGCTAGGCAGGCCCAGGTACGGTACAGATACGGGGACGGAGACGGTCGTGTCCAGACAGCAGGCTTACTTCTTGTCCTTCTTGGTGGACTTCTTCTTGCTGGCGGGGGTTTGGGCGGCCTTGGGGGCGTCGCTGGGGGGCATGGCCATGGCCTGGGGTGGGGGCAGGGCCTGCTGCGGCGGCTGCTGGGGATTGGCCGTCAGGGTGGCGGTGCTGCCGGGGATGTAGACGTTCTGGCGGTAGTCGGGCACGTACTGGGCGTTGTAGCGGGGGCCGAGGGTGGCTGTGGCCTCATTCACTGCTGCAGTAGAGAAGAAGGGGAGGAGAGAGAGACACAGAGAGAGAGAGAGAGAGAGAGAGAGAGAGAGAGAGAGAGAGAGAGAGAGTTTATACAAATCCTTTATTTATAGTCTATTATTTACATACAACATTATGTGTTTGAAACCACACACCACTCGAAGAAAGCAGCAAAACGAAAAGTCTAGTTTGCCTTCAGTCATTGTGCCATGAGAGAATGGGAGAGAGATGGAGGAATAGAGGATATTCATCAATAGAGAGTAAGATAGATAGATAGATAGATAGATAGATGGATAGATAGATAGATAGATAGATAGATAGATAGATAGATAGATAGAAAGAGAAGTAGATGGATTGAAAGAGCCAAAAGGAAAGCAATAAATGGATGGAAGACTTTGAGGGAAAGCAAGACATTGGTAAGAAAGGAGAAG
>NC_085863.1:10439089-10489089 GCF_034702125.1 Engraulis encrasicolus | reverse complement strand
ACAGCAATTGAACTGGAGAGAGAGAGAGAGAGAGAGAGAGAGAGAGAGAGAGAGAGAGAGAGAGAGAGGGAATTGAGTGAGGGGGAGTGAGTGTGAGACCAGGCGGAGAGTGTGATGCCTGTGCGTGTGTGTGTGTGTGTGTGTGTGTGTGTGTGTGTGTGTGTGTGTGTGTGTGTGTGTGTGTGTGTGTGTGTGACAGAAAGCAAAGGCAAGGCCAAATGCCTCAGAGAACAGGCCACAGAAGGCGATGAGATTGTGAATAATTGAAGGAACCAATCCAGTTGCCGCTATGGCTGACTTCATTCACACAGATAGAAATGGACACAAACTTGGATAAAACATTAATGAAAAAAACCAACAACAACATTTTCTCTTCCGAATCCGTCAGTCCATGTCCAGGATTGATTGAGATCAGACATGGTATCTGATCAGGTGTAGGACAACAGGGTGGATTTACTGTTTACTAGGAGATGGTCAAAGTCATGTGTTGATGGATTCAAGAATTCAATTATGTAGCGTTTCTATCCTCAATACCATAGTGCCACTACAGGCTAGAACTCTGTACATAGACCCACTCACAGTCTGATGCACCTTTGTTTGCCTTTCCTTGTAGATGGTTAAAATAATGTACTGATGGATTCAAGAGTATAGTTATACCCTACTTCTGTCCTGCGCAGTGGTGTAGTCTACTTTTTATGGTGGGTATACTGTATATTTGAGCATTTTTTGAAGCGGGTATACTGTATATATTTGTGCTATTCAAAACAATGGATCAATCAATTTTAAGTGGGTATACTGAAATCCCTGAAATTTAGAAGTGGGTATACTCCGTATACCCGCGTTCTACGTAGACTACACCACTGGTCCTGCGTACTATAGTGGCAGTCTGTAGGCTAGCACCCAATACTGTATCTGATGCATACATGTATTCTCAAGTCTGATGCAGCCTAGTGCTAAACCTTCTCTCCACCTTTTCCTCCATCCAATGTTGGATGAAACCTCTCATTTCACAAATAGAGCTAACCTAGTTCTGCTGCTCCCTCGCAGAGGAAGAGAAGCACATGTGACACTAATGACCTGCTTTGCTGATCCTTTAAACCCCTAGACAGGATTATACCCTGCCTGCTATCAAACCATGTCCTGTGTGCGCGTGTGTGTGTGTGTGTGTGTGTGTGTGTGTGTGTGTGTGTGCGTGTGTGTGTGTGTGAGCGTGAGCAGTCCAGTCCACATATTATTCATTGATGCAAATTCGCTGAGAGCTATGACCCAGTAAGACCAACTTAAGAAGAGTATTTTTCCTCGAGGTGTAGTACACGTACGCTACTCTGATTTCTTGAACGTTCAAATCAAAGTCGATCTATTTATAGAAAAGTCTCACAGAGGAATTCCCAGCTTCAAAATGGAAGAATATTTCTCTATCTGGTCCGTGTTGTGTAATTCAGCAGTGTTTTTTTTGTTTTGTTTTCGGGATGTTGCATAACTGTCTAGACATGTAAAAATAGTGTTTTTGTTCTTTGAGGTATTTCAGTAAAGTGTGTGACTGTGTGTGTGTGTGTGCGTGTGTGTGCGTGTGTGTGTGTGTGTGTGTGTGCGTGTGTGTGTGTGTGTGTGTGTGTGATATAAACAGTGATGTTCATCTGTGAGGACCACAGTTTGGTCCAGATGCGGTGTCCAAGAGTGAGTCAGAGAGCTTAGGGCATCAGACATTACTGAGTCAACAGAGTAGTCACTGGGTCTGCTGCACCGGCTGCAGAGACTACAGGGGGGTCAGTACTAGAACTCATTAAGCCCAATGACACCCAGCCCAGGGCTCACACAACACTCCAGAAAACAAAAATGTCACCTACATGTAACACACTAATAAACATCTAGCCATCTCTCGCTCTCCCTCTAAGGGGTCATCCCTATGTGCCCCGGGTCCTATGTTCCCCGCAACCGGGGAACTTAGGACCCTTTTTTCAAAAAAGGGTTCTATGTTCCTCAGTGCTTCCAAGTAGACTGCTTCCACATGGCAAAGCGCAGGTTGTTGTTGCACCTGTGACAGGTTAAGTTTAGGGACAGTTTTGGTCAGGGCACAAATTTACAACTCAGAAACATTGCATTACTGACAGGTTAGATTGTTTTTGGAAGGGCACAATTTGAAAACTTGAAAACATTTTAGAACCCTTTTTTAGAGAAAAGGCCCAAAGTTCCCCAGTCCCATACAAAGACCAGGGAACATAGGACGTGGGGAATATAGTACGCTCCCCCCTCCAACATACAGCACATGCACACATTGTCTCCCATCCATAGTCAGACAAGGGGACAATAGGGAGTCTCTGAAGTTGTGTCCCTGTCTTTCACACAGACCCAGACAGGACAAACACATTGTATCTATGCGCACACACACACACACACACACACACACAGATGGGAGACATCTGTTTCTGTCGTACACACAAACACACTGTTGCCAAGTCATCTTGCACACAATATGCATACTCACTCTTACACACTCTGCACCCTCTCTCTTGTTTGGTTCCAGACAGTGTAGCTATATTCTTCTTTCAGCCCCTGTGGCATTTTTTTAAAAAATATGCAAAGAATGCTCTACTGCTCTCAATTACAAAAATATGCACTAACCCAACATCACAGCATGCACCTTTTTTTATCACATTACCCTAGAATCAAGAGCGGGATTGGCCAGGACTCCCTGGAAGAAGAGGTTTCATACCTCAATGGGACAGTCCTGGATAAATAAAGGTCAAATAAAATAAAATAAAATAAAAAGAGCGGGTTTATGTTTCGTGTCTCACCTTGCTCACCGCATTAACAAAGAGCTTCTTGGAGAGGCTCATGCCCACTGCGCCGCTCTGACTGGTGATGGGCGACTTCACAAACACAAAGTCGCTCACGCTGGACAGCGTGGAGTAACAGGGCCCTATGGCGCGCTTATGGTGGCCCTCCGCGCCTGAGTCCCCCACCACCTCTATGTACCTCAGGGGACCGTCCATGTTGATCTGCAGCTGGAGGTCTCGCTCCCTGTGTTTGTGCAGAGCGTGCTTGGAGGTGAAGAAGGAGTAGCCGAGGCAGGATAGCTGGCCGCGACGTTGGTACCAGCGAGCCATCAGAAGGGTAAAGGTCAGGAATGAGACGACGGACACACAGGACAGGGACAGAATGAGGTAGAGGGTGGCATCCGCCCCGTACGCATGCTTTCTCGAACTGGTGCTACTGCTGCTGCTGCTGCTGCTACGCCGTTGAGAGAAGACATCGGTGACCTTCTCTACCAGGGTCACATTCACCGGTACACTGGTGGAGATGGCCGGCTTGCCGTTATCCTGCACCGTCACGGTGAAGCTGAGCACCAGGCCGCCAGCGCCGCCGGCGTCCTCCTGGGTCAGCTTACGAGCCACGCGCAGCTCCCCGGTGTGGGCCCCGACGTGGAAGTAGTCGGCATCCTGCCCACCGAGGCTGTAGAAGAGCCAGGCGTTGTGCCCGCTGTCCCCGTCCACGCAGATGAGCCGCTGGACCAGGTGACCCACGCCTGAGGTGCGCGCCAACGTCAGCTGAAGGACGCCGTCGCTGGGCAGCGCCGGGTAGAGGACGGCGGGCGCGTGGTCGTTCTGGTCCAGTACGAAGACGTGCACGGTGGTGTTGGAGGTGCGTGGCGGGTTGCCGTAGTCGCGGACCTGCACCTGGATCTGGAAGGCGTTCATCTGCTCGTGGTCGAGGGGCCGCAGCACGTGGATGTGGCCCTGCTGGGCGCTGATGTAGACGTAAGAGGACACGGGAGAACCGTGGATCTCCGTGTCCAGGATGGAGAAAGACAGGCTGCCGTTCTCCCCCACGTCTGGGTCGGTCGCTGAGACGGTGACGAGAGGGGTGTTGGGGGCATTATTCTCGGCTATCTCCACCGTGTAGGAGGCCTGCGTAAACTGAGGGGCATTATCATTAACATCTGAAAGGCTCAGCACAAAGGACTCCTTTTGGGAGCGGGGTGGCAAGCCACCGTCTGTGGCCGTCACAGTGATGGTGTATTCAGCCACTGTTTCCCTGTCCAGCGGGCCATCTGTCATGAGGGTATAGTGTTCCTCAAATGGTGGGCTGAGCTTGAAAGGCAGGCCTGGGGGAATGTGAACGCTGACTTCCCCATTTTTACCCCAGTCCTCGTCTTTAACTGTGATTACAGCAATCACGGTACCCGACTCCACATCCTCTTTGAATACATTGGAAAGAGAATTTATGACTATTGTCGGCGTATTGTCATTTACGTCCATAATTTCAACTTTAACGTTGCATGAGCCCTCCATGGCAGGTGTTCCGCGGTCCCTCGCTATTATGGTGATGTCATAGACGTGTTCTTCCTCGCGATCCAGCTCGCCTTTCACGTGAAGTTCACCTGTTGCGGAATCCACGCTGAAAAGTTTCAAGACGTCATCTGGAGTGTACTTATCAAAGACATAAGAAACCTCTGCGTTCAGACCGTGATCAGAATCAGATGCGTTGATTTTCGTGACTAAAGTGCCGGGAGTGGAATTTTCCAACACGCTCACTCTTTTGACGGGATGATCAAACACGGGCGCATTATCATTAACATCCAGCACGCTCATATGAATGAGAGTGGTACCCGATTTGGCTGGGGTGCCACCATCAACCGCAGAAAGAACCAAAGTAAAAGTGTCTTGCTTTTCTCTGTCAAGAGGTTTGTCTAGTATAAGAACGGGGTACTTACTCCCATCACTTTTAGTTTGAACATTCAGAACGAAATTATCATTTGGGCTAAGATCGTATATTCGCACCATGTTGAGGCCGACGTCCAAGTCCTCAGCACTTTCAAGCCGAAATCTTGTACCCGGAGCGGCTGCTTCGGAAACCTCCAATGTGGTGTTTACAGATTGAAACTGAGGAATGTTGTCATTCACGTCTATAACATCCACTACCACGCGATGCATTTCCACTGGATCTTGTAATATAACTTTGAAGCGCAGAGAACACGTCAAACGGCTCCCACAAATACTTTCCCTGTCAATTGTTTGGTTAACATGTAACACTCCGTTGGCAGCATTGACCTGAAAGAATCTGGAGTTCGATTCGGCAACAACACGCGGATTTCTTCGCTGGAAAGTTTTAATGTGCATATCCAAATCCTTTGATACATTTCCAACAAACGTTCCAGGGCCCAATTCCTCGAACACGGAGTAAGAAAAATCCGCTGCTCGTGCTGTCAAGAAGAGAATGGGAAAGAAAAAAAGAATCCTCCGACTGCTCGAAGTCCATTTATGCCACAGGTTTCTCGCCATCTCTTAAGTCCTCAATAATGCACTTTTACGATAAAACTATACTTCATGACACTTGATTGTCTACAGACTATTCTTAAATATTAAATAATCGCTAAAAGCAGCGTGTGCCTGTGCACTTAGCTTATATCATCTCATAATAACAAAGGCAACTGTGATACTAATGGCTGGCTTGCTGCAGCCTCTATGAGTTGGTGTAAGTTTTCCTGGACTGAAAAAGCTAAACAACTGCGGGTGAAGAGAGTGGTGGGGTTGGGGGCACCGCACTGAACAATGGGCAGGCGCTCCCATTGGAGGATCGAGTTGAACTTCTTTGAATAGAGAAGAAAGAGGAGAATACTAATTGTGCGCTCTTTTGAAGCCGTAACATCTGCTCCCTGCGCACACTCCCGCACACACGCGCGCACAAACACAAAACACACACACGTGCTTAAAGAAAGAGAGAGAGGGAGAGAGAGAGAGAGAGAGAGAGAGAGAGAGAGATAGAGAGAGACAGAGAGAGAATGGGAGGAAGTATTTCACCAAGTTTCCTATTGTCTCACCTGCTGGCACTCAAAAGTCCACGCGCTGTCTGGCAATGACGCGTCCAGCCCACGCAGCGTGTCCTTGAAATCCAGTGTGCTACTAGGCTTGACCATTGTTAAGTCACTGAACTCCGACATTGGAGACAGGTAGGAGCCAAACGACTGACTCTGTGACATCATGTCTCCCCCCAGAACCTCCACATACTTAATAGGCCCGTCAGTGTTGAGCTGGATCTGTAGGTTTCTGTTGGGATTCTTATAGCCATCAGAATCTCTTCTGATGCAGCAACCAGTGTTGCCACGACTGTCTCTTGCGCATTTGATTACAAGAATAAAAAATGTCAGCAGTGACAAAACTGACACTGATGCTAGAGATAGAATCAAGTAAAATGTAATTTTACTGTTTTTCTTGTCTTTTTCTGAGGCTTTCTGTCTGAAATCAGAGACGGGTTCGTGCAGTCCGTCCTCTATGAGTATGTCCACTGTGACTGTGGTGGACTGCACTGGCTCTCCATTGTCCTTGATCTCTATGAGCAGTCTCTGAGAGGCGTCATCCTGCTCTGAAACAGAGCGTTTAGTCCTCACCTCTCCAGTGTAAAGATTGACAGCGAACAGAGACGAGTCTGTAGCTTCCGCCAGTCTATAGGAAATCCAGGCGTTGTGGCCCGAGTCTGCGTCCACAGCTGTTACCTTGGTAACGAGGTGCCCCATTTTAGCAGAGCGGGGCATCCTCTGGTGAGACACAGAGCCCATGCTCGCAGAGGGGTAGATGACAAAGGGGACATTGTCGTTCTGGTCCCGAATAAAGACATGGACTGTGGCGTTACTGGTAAGAGGTGGGGAACCCTGGTCTTTAGCCTGTACTAAGATCTGGAACACCTTTGTTTTCTCGTAATCAAACGCGTTCATGCTAAATATACTACCATTATCCGAATTCATGTAGACATAGGATGCGACCGGGACATCCTGAACTTTGGATTCTAATACAGAGTAGGTTATCTTTGCGTTCTCCCCAATGTCTGCGTCAGACGCAGAAACAGAATAAATGATGGAGCCGGGTGTGTTGTTCTCAAATACATAAACGTTATACTCGGGCTGAGAAAACTTGGGTGCATTATCATTCACATCCAGTATTCTCACTGGTATAACTCGATGGCTAGAGAGGGGAGGTGAACCCAAGTCCGAGGCAGATATCTCTATATTGTATTCAGCATATTTCTCTCGGTCCAAAGGCCCACTAGTCACCAATGCGTAATTATTGGAAAACGATGGCTTCAGTGTAAAGGGCAATTTGGGCTGAATATTCACCCTGACTTTTCCGTTGTCGCCTGTGTCCGGGTCCCGCACTCTAATCAGTGCCACAACAGTCCCGTTTGGCACGTCTTCCCTTACCGGGCTCGGCTGTGAGGTGAGGACAATCTCCGGGGGGTTGTCATTCACGTCAGCCACGTCTATCTGAACGGTGGTTTCACCCTCCATTTCTGGAATTCCTTTGTCTCTGGCAGTGACAGTTATTCTAAAGGTTGGGGTGGTCTCATAGTCAATCACCCCATTTAGTGATATTTGACCAGTTTGGGATTCTATTTGAAATACAGAACGCACGGAGTCAGAGGTGTGTTCACCAAACGAATATGTAATTTCACTGTTAGAACCTTCGTCTAAATCGGTTGCTTCTACTTTCAGAACGGACGTGCCTAATGAACTGTTTTCTCTAACAGTAGCCTTGTACAATGCGCTATCAAAGACTGGGTTGTTATCATTGTTGTCGAGGACTGTTATTACGATTTGTGATGTTCCAGAATTGGCAGGATTGCCTCCATCTAAGGCAGTGAGTAATAAATGATGGACTGCTTGCTTTTCACGGTCTAATAATTTATCTAGGACTAGCTCAGGGACTTTTCTTCCATCTCCTAGGTCTTTAACATTTAATTTAAAATGGTCGTTTTTGCTCAACGTGTATGATTTTAATGAATTAGTTCCCACATCAGGATCCTGTGCACTCTCCAATGAAAAGCGCACGCCGGGAGCAGTTGATTCCGCTATTTTCAATGCGTGCTCCTTTGACTGAAAACTGGGAGAATTGTCATTAATATCCTGAATTTCGACTTCAACCCTGTAAAGCTGAAGAGGGTTCTCAATTATAACCTCTAATGGTATCATACAGCTATTGCTGTGACTACACAGTTCCTCTCTGTCGATTCTATCGCTTACCACCAAATCCCCCTTTCCTAAATCCACGGAGAAATGCCCATCCTCTGAAGCTACTCGCAGTTTACGCTCAGAAATTTCACTTAGGTCCAAACCAAGGTCCTTTGCAATCCGCCCAACAACAGATCCCACGCTCAGCTCCTCCGGTATTGTGTAGCGAGTCTGGGCTGTTGCAGTCGTCCACAGGAGAAATAAATAGAGCCAGAACAGCTCCAGCCGTATTCCAGTACTGAAAGAAAGGCGTGCCATCCTCGATGTATTCCATCAACACATTATTCCCAGTAAAAATATGATAAAATATTCCATCCCACTGTTTCACGACTGAAAACGTGGAAGACAAATACTGTATTGGCAGCGTAAAAACACACCGATATCCATTTTGATTCCCTGAAAGAGGAGCGACTCTCTTTCTCTCCACATTCTAATCATTGCTTAGGAATACACGGCTGGAGGTGGGGGAGGGAGTAGATCTCTTTGTACAGTCTAGCACGCCATTGGTTCATTTGGAGCCACTGTATAAACCAATAGGAAATAAGATGTCTCTTAAAGAAACAGTGGCAATACACTACAGTACCTTTCAACTCTCTTCTAGAATCATTTAGCTTGCTCTGTTGTGAATATTACACCATAAATCAACTATGTAGTTTTGTGCACAAAACCCGTAAAAGTGCCTAAAGCGCACAAGGAGAAATTTGCCTTTTAAATGCTTTTCTTGCTTTTTTAGGAGTCGTACTCACAACATGATTAATACCCACAGTCACACAAAACATCACCGTTGAAAAAACCCACCAATGGGCACAGTAGCGCTTAGAAACAGACACATGGACACATCGCTGTCCGTGGTGCTGAAAGGAGCTGAAATGAATTGAAAGGACGGTCGACTGCCTGAACAAAAGCCGAGGCTTGTCTGAACACATTCGCGCTGAATATATGCATTGTGATCTCACAAACTAGTATTTAAAAGGTGGGGTTGCAGGTTATCCACCATTCTATTATAATTTGATTATGATGTCACGGTGGGGACTCCCCCTGAGGTCTACTATGTTCCATATCGTCTCCCCACCGTGACCTCATAATCAAGGTAGAATGGTGGCTTTAAATTGGTGCTGCGCACAATTAATTAAACATTTTGTAATTATGACGCACAAATGCACGCACACACATTCGGTTCCAGTCTCACCTGCTGGCACTCGAACGTCCACGCGCTGTCTGGCAATGACGCATCAAGTCCACGTAATGTATCCTTAAAGTCAAGCGTACTGCTGGGCTTGACCATTGTTAAGTCACTGAACTCCGACATTGGAGACAGATAGGAGCCAAACGACTGACTCTGAGACATCATGTCTCCCCCCAGAACCTCCACATACTTAATAGGCCCGTCAGTGTTGAGCTGGATCTGTAGGTTTCTGTTGGGATTCTTATACCCATCAGAGTCTCTTCTAATGCAACAACTTTCGCCCCCTCTGCTACTTCTAGCGCATTTAATTAGTAAAATAAAGAAAGTCAACAGGGACAACATAGAAACTAAAGCTAGAGAAATTATCAAATAGAAAGTGACTCTACTGTTTTTCTTGTCTTTTTCTGAGGCTTTGTGTCTGAAATCAGAGACTGGTTCGTGCAGTCCGTCCTCTATGAGTATGTCCACTGTGACTGTGGTGGACTGCACTGGCTCTCCATTGTCCTTGATCTCTATGAGCAGTCTCTGAGAGGCGTCATCCTGCTCTGAAACAGAGCGTTTAGTCCTCACCTCTCCAGTGTAAAGATTGACAGCGAACAGAGACGAGTCTGTAGCTTCCGCCAGTCTATAGGAAATCCAGGCGTTGTGGCCCGAGTCTGCGTCCACAGCTGTTACCTTGGTAACGAGGTGCCCCATTTTAGCAGAGCGGGGCATCCTCTGGTGAGACACAGAGCCCATGCTCGGGGAGGGGTAAATGACAACAGGGACATTGTCGTTTTGATCTAAAATAAAAACGTGCACCGTGGTATTGCTGCTCAAAGACGGAGTTCCCTGGTCTCTCGCCTGAACAATAATTTGGAACAGTTTGATTTTCTCATAGTCAAATGAATTCATACTGTAGATAGTACCATTGTCAGCATTTACGTAAAAATAAGATGACACGGGAGCGTCTTGAAATTTGGAATCTAGAAGAGAGTAGACTACCATGCCGTTTTTGTCTTGGTCACCATCAAGGGCTTTCACAGAAAACAATGACGATCCTGCTGGGTTGTTTTCCTTAACGTACACGTCATAATAACGCTGCGAGAATACTGGCGAGTTGTCATTTACATCGAGGATTTTGACAGGAATATATTTGCTGGTTTTCAGAGCAGGGACGCCATTGTCACTGGCTATTATTTCTACATTGTATTCCGGATTCACCTCTCGGTCTAATAGAGCGTCTGTTATTAAGGAGTAATGGTTATCAAACGAGGCTTTTACCTTAAATGGATAACCGGGTGACACTCTCAGATCCACTTTGCCATTGTCACCAGAATCGAGGTCTTTAACGTTTATCAGGGCGACAACAGTACCGACAGGGGAGTCCTCGCTCACTGGCCTTGGTGCTGAAGTTAATATCACCTCAGGCGCGTTGTCATTCTCGTCCAGAATATCAATCTGCACCGATGCAGAACCCTCCAGTGCAGGGCTGCCTTTGTCTTTAGCGCTCACATCGAAGGTGACTGATTTACTTGCCTCGTGATCAATGTTGCCAATTACAGTTATATCTCCCGTGTCAGCATTTATACTAAATGATTTTTTCACCAATTCAGGGGTGCGTGACCCGAATAAGTACTGTATCTCTCCACTTACACCTTCATCTTTGTCTGATGCTCGTAGAGTTAAGATGCTATGACCGACTTTAGCACTCTCTCGCACAGATCCTTTATATGAGGATTGGTCAAATTTCGGTTTATTGTCATTAACATCTTGCACTATGACTCGTATCACTGAGGTCCCGGATTTTACTGGGTTCCCCCCGTCAAAAGCTGTCAGAATTAAATTATGAACTGACTGGTTTTCTCTGTCTAATAGTTTTTGCAAAACCAACTCCGGAACCTTTCTATCATGTTCATGTTTTACTTCCAACAGGAAATATTCGTTTTTGTTTAATGAATAAGACCGTATGCTATTGCTGCCGACGTCAGGGTCTTCAGCACTCTCCAAAGAGAAACGCGACTGGAGGCTGATTGACTCGGGTATGTGTAATACAATCTCTTTTGTGAGGAAATGCGGTGCGTTATCATTAATGTCTTGGATATCTACCTGCACACGGTGCAATTCTAACGGGTTTTCAATGATAACTTGCAAGGGCAATACACAATTAACGTGTTTTTCACACAAAGACTCTCTGTCTATTCTGTTGTTCACAACCAGCTCACCCTTCGCCAAATCCACATCAAATTGATGTTTCCCGGTCTCTGAGGCAATTCGTAATTGCCGATGCGCAATATCACTGACTGCTATTCCCAGGTCCTTGGCGATATTTCCCACCACAGAACCCTCCTTCAGTTCCTCTGGGATGGTGTAGCGGATCTGCGCGTTGACAGCGTTCCACCAAACAACGAAATGAAAAATCCATGTCGCCCGCAATCTCCAGACACGGTTATTCCTGCAGTAGTTCATTTCCACGAAAATATAATGGCTCTCCTCATGTATGTCCAAAATAAATTAAACATCAGTCGAGTTTATATCCTGCTCAAGAAGGCACATTAGATAAAATCGGCCAAGACATTTTCCAAAAACCAGCGACATGTTCTATCCGTGTGCGCACAAGCCCCTCTCCAACAACACTAACCAGTGAGAGGTTTACATCACCGGTGGGGGAGGGAGTAGATCTCTTTGTACAGTCTCATCAGCTATTGGTCGAGGCTCATTGCAGTCCCACACCAATAGGAGGCAAGCAACCTCTTAAAGAGAAAGCACACTGGCATCATCCAAGGACTTCTGTGCCACTCTCTGTATGTGGAGAGACATAGGTGAAGCTGCCATATTTCTCCTCGTAAATCATTAAGCATACAGACTGACATGAATTCTGGATCTCAGAGTGGGAAACCATATGCAACTATGAAAACAAAATAATACTCAAAGCGATGAGGCTACTGAACGAAGACACACTCATGAGAATGTTCCATCAGCTCACTTTGTCCTATAATAAAAGTCAAGCGTGTAAACAATGCAGCACAATGTCTGGGTCAATTAATATCTGATTATTAAACCTATCTCAAGTGGTGTAGTAAGTCACAAAAGAGCAACCTGCTGGTCTTGAAAAAACACAGTCAATACCTTGGTGATCACTCTGTGCAGGGAAAGTGTGTGTGTGTGTGTGTGTGTGTGTGTGTGTGTGTGTGTGTGTGTGTCAGGGCTTGACACTGGCACCTGCCAACCGGCCAAATGCTGGTAAAACTTGGCTGTGGCTGGTTACAATTTCAGTGTCACTAGCCAATTTGGCAGGTAGCTTATTCTATGGTATGACATATCGGAATAGCCTGCAGTATAGGCTACTGCACGTTGCCCCTTCTGTATTAATTATTTGTAGAAGCGCAAGAGAAAGCTCAGTTACTCAGTTTCTATTTGTATGATTTATTTCCATGTAGAAAGCTGTGAACTAATTTCCTTGCTTTAACACCTCATCATCTGAGGTTCGATGTACTATTTCATGATTTAAAAAAAAGAAACATATCCAATGTATGGCTACTAGAATAGCTGAATGGCTGGTGACTCAAGACAACTACTAGCCACAATGACCAGCAGCAAAAAAGTTACCATCAAGCCCTGGTGTGTGTGTGTGTGTGTGTGTGTGTGTGTGTGTGTGTGTGTGTGTGTGTGTGTGTGTGTGTGTGTGTGTGTGGAGAGAGGGGGACCAGAAGTGGGTCCTTACATTGTTTGTACTGTGTTTGGGGTCGTTTCAAATGTCTTTGTCCTGGGCCCAGCCAAACATGTCAGCAGCCCCCTGTGATATGATTTTCACTGATGCCAGAAATTGATGATGTATTCACACACACTAAAACACAGGCCATCACACACTCACTCACACAAACATAGAGTTGCAGCCACACATGCACACACATGCAGCCAGATATTTTGCTGATCACTTTTACCTTTTGCATGAGTGATATTGCCATTGGCTGTTGCTTGTGACAGTACCACAATGTAGTTATGTCACAGCTAATTAATGTAGTTGGCTTACACACAGCCAATGAGAGCAGACCGACCTTTACAAGGATACACACATAGGCCATGTGCACAGATAGGGCCATGGTGGTGCTAAAGCACCTGCCCCTTTGCCTATTGGACAAAAGAAGGATTTTTTTTTTCACAATGCATTGTGGTCCATGTTGACATGTTGACGGCACAAATGCTTGCTGATCAAAATAATTGGACAATTCCCCAATATAACAATACTATATAGCCTCCACTATATCCTGCTAATAAGGCAGGTGGAAGTTCCACGTGCCCCCACCCCCAACCCCACCTTGAGCACCTGCCACCCAAAATGTCTGCGCACGGCACTGGGCACACACAATGCTATCCTTCTGCAATTCACATTTCACACAATGAAACAGATGGTGCTGTAAATATGGATCCATTACGCCTTAAATGCTGAAAACCACTACACCACATACTGTATGTGCAAGTCTTTGTCGTACTGTCTTGCAGGTGAACCTTAAAAGGCAGAGTGCATTATGATGAGGATGATGAGAGGTTTGTGGTGAGTCTGTGGTGTATGCAGAGCCAACACATGGCTTTAATAAAGTGAGTGTATTTAAGCGTGACATTGTCTGAGTACTTATATCACTGCAAGGTCTTTGGGTGTGGATATGTTTAGTCAGCGAGGAAATGTTGTATTACATATCAGAGGCCACATTACAGAAAAAAACCTTCTGTATTAACAAAACCCCTAAATGTCTTCCTAGATAGGGTGCAAGGATGTTTTTGTAATGAGGCCCCATGCTATTAAATTGAATCACAAGGTTGTCATTTGTAGGGAAAACAAACCTTAACACACAGTTAACGACATTAATTTACTTTACAGTATTGTTCATCTCACCTGCTGGCACTCAAATGTCCATGCGCTGTCAGGCAATGACGCATCAAGTCCGCGTAATGTATCCTTAAAGTCAAGCGTACTGCTGGGCTTGACCATTGTTAAGTCACTGAACTCCGACATTGGAGACAGATAGGAGCCAAACGACTGACTCTGAGACATCATGTCTCCCCCCAGAACCTCCACATACTTAATAGGCCCGTCAGTGTTGAGCTGGATCTGTAGGTTTCTGTTGGGATTCTTATAGCCATCAGAGTCTCGTCTTAAACAGCAGCTAGTGTTGTCCCGACTACTTCTAGCACACCGAATCAATAGTATGAAAAATGTCAGTAGAGACAGAACAGACACTGAGGCTAATGACAGGATCAAATAAAATGTTATTTTACTGTTTTTCTTGTCTTTTTCTGAGGCCTTATGTCTGATATCAGAGACGGGTTCGTGCAGTCCGTCCTCTATGAGTATGTCCACTGTGACTGTGGTGGACTGCACTGGCTCTCCATTGTCCTTGATCTCTATGAGCAGTCTCTGAGAGGCGTCATCCTGCTCTGAAACAGAGCGTTTAGTCCTCACCTCTCCAGTGTAAAGATTGACAGCGAACAGAGACGAGTCTGTAGCTTCTGCCAAACTGTAAGAAACCCATGCATTGTGGCCTGAGTCTGCGTCCACAGCTGTTACCTTGGTAACGAGGTGGCCCGCTTTGGCAGAGCGGGGCATCCTTTGGTGGGACACAGAGCCAGTGGCAGAGGGGTAGATGACAACTGGAACGTTGTCGTTCTGATCGAGAATGAACACATGAACGGTGGCGTTGCTGCTAAGAGATGGAGTACCCTGATCTGTGGCCTGAATAGTGATTTTGAATAATTTTAACTTCTCGTAGTCAAATGAATTCATGCTATAGATTGTTCCGTTTTCTGCGTTGATATAAAAGTAGGACGAGGCTGGAATATCCTGAAATTTGGAGTCAGCAATAGAATATGTCAATTTAGCGTTTTTATCTTGGTCTTTGTCTGAAGCGGTTATAGAGAACAAAGACGACCCTGCGGGGTTATTCTCCTTCAGAAAAACGCTGTATGAGGGTTGGGAGAAAACCGGTGCGTTATCGTTGACATCCAAAACTCCTACTTTAACGTGTTTGCTTGTTTTCAAGGACGGAGTTCCAAAGTCGGATGCAATGATTTCGACATTGTACTCTGGGATTACCTCACGATCCAATAACGCATCAGTTACTAAGGAGTAGTGTTTATCCAGTGACGGTTTTAAAGCAAAGGGCAAACCGGGAGATACGCTCAGCTCCACTTTACCATTGTCCCCAGAATCTAAGTCTTTAACATTTATTAATGCCACAACGGTGCCTTTCGGTGCGTTTTCTTTGACAGGACTAGGCAATGATTTTAAAATGATCTCTGGTGCGTTGTCATTCTCATCAAGAACATCAATTTGCACAGCCGAATTTCCCTCTAGTTCTGGAGTTCCTTTGTCTTTTGCAATAACATCGAACGCGTATGTCTTGGATCCCTCGTAATCTAGAGCTGCTATCACAGATATTTCACCCGTATCTGAATTTATTCCGAATACATGCTTAATAGAATCAGATGTGTGCGTATGGAACGAATACTCTATTTCACCATTTGAACCTTCGTCGAGGTCCGTGGCCTTTAATCTAATGACAACGTGGCCAATCTTTGCGTTTTCATTAACAGTCGTCTTGTATAATGGCGATTCAAATTTGGGCTCATTGTCATTATTGTCCTGTACTGTCACCAACAGTACTGTTGTGCCTGTTTTTGGTGGTGTACCACCATCCAACGCAGTAAGGACAAGTCGGTGTGATGATTTGGTTTCTCTGTCTAAAGCCTTTTCCACAATGAGCTCGGGAATTTTTACTCCATCTTTCAGTGATTTTACATTTAGCCGAAAAAACTCATTTTTGCTCAAAGTATATGAATGCAAGCTATTGCTACCCACGTCAGGGTCACTTGCTTTTTCGAGAAGAAATCTTTTTCCTGGCGTGACAGACTCGTAGATTTTTAGTGCACTTTCTTTCGTGTGAAACTCGGGTGCATTATCATTAATATCTTCAATGTCTATTTCTATACCATGCAACTGTAATGGATTTTCGACCACGACTTGCAAAGGAAGAACACAGCTATCACTTTGCTCGCACAGCTTCTCTCTGTCTATTCTCTCATTCACCACAAGCTCGCCCTTTGTTAGGTCCACAGTGAAATACTGGTTACCAGATTCAGACGTGATTCGTAAGTTGCGATTGATAATGTCAGCCACGTCAAGACCCAAATCCTTCGCAATATTTCCCACAACAGATCCTTCCTTTAACTCCTCTGGAATGGTGTAACGGGTTTGTCCATCCACGTAATTCCACAAGAATAGAAAAGGTAAAATCCATAGCGTCCGCCAACTCCAACCACGAACATGCAAAGAACGCACCATCTCTCTGACGTTAACACTTCTCCACAAAACACATCTTCATCTTGTATCAGATGAGCTAATTATCCCCATACATGGCATATTTCTACGAAAAAAGACCGTTTTCAATAACACAGCATTCGCCTTTCGGTGTGAACGCCATCTCCCAGACCTCACATCTAAGCGTTGTGCCGTCAGTAAAGATGCACAGGGGGGAGGGAATAGATCTCTCCGTACACTCTCACACGCCATTGGCTTAGCTCTCATACGTCTGTTGTCCAATGAATAACACTGCAGCCTTTAAAGACACAGCTTCATTTTTCTAGCGTGCTGTTATGACCAGTATGGGTACATGAAAATATTTCGCTATCGGGGGAAATTGGATAAAATGATCAAACTTTAAGAACTATAAGCCATAAGAGTGACATATGAACAAATATACACAGATAATAGTTAACAATCTTTCTGATTCAGTGCTCTGAGCATATTCTGTGGTACAAAGAAATAATGTATTCACTGACATTCAGCCATTGAGTTTTGCGCCGTGTGTGTCACTGTCCACAACATTGGTGCTGAAACTGACAGCGGAAGCAAAACTACACGCTCCACCCCCACCCCGTCCAGTGTGTGTGTGTGTGTGTGTGTGTGTGTGTGTGTGTGTGTGTGTGTGTGTGTGTGTGTGTGTGTGTGTGAGAGAGAGAGAGAGAGAGAGAGAGAGAGAGAGAGAGAGAGAGAGAGAGAGAGAGAGAGAGAGAGAGAGAGAGAGAGAGAGAGAGAGAGAGAGATAACTGTCCAATGACGATGTTCAGTTTGGAGTAAGGGAATAGCAGATAACTAGCTAAATTAGAGTAGTTTTAAGCAAGGCTCTGTGGTGCATTCTAAGTAGCCTACTCATACATTACCTGCTGGCACTCGAAGGTCCATGCGCTGTCTGGCAATGATGCATCAAGTCCGCGTAATGTATCCTTAAAGTCAAGCGTACTGCTGGGCTTGACCATTGTTAAGTCACTGAACTCCGACATTGGAGACAGATAGGAGCCAAACGACTGACTCTGAGACATCATGTCTCCCCCCAGAACCTCCACATACTTAATAGGCCCGTCAGTGTTGAGCTGGATCTGTAGGTTTCTGTTGGGATTCTTATAGCCATCAGAATCTCTTCTAAAACAGCTTGCATTGCCTCTGCTGTTTCTTGCACATTTAATAAGTAAGATGAAAAACGTTAATAAAGACAATACTGACACCGAAGCTAAAGATAAGATCAAATAGAATGTGATTTTACTGTTTTTCTTGTCTTTTTCTGAGGCTTTGTGTCTGAAATCAGAGACGGGTTCGTGCAGTCCGTCCTCTATGAGTATGTCCACTGTGACTGTGGTGGACTGCACTGGCTCTCCATTGTCCTTGATCTCTATGAGCAGTCTCTGAGAGGCGTCATCCTGCTCTGAAACAGAGCGTTTAGTCCTCACCTCTCCAGTGTAAAGATTGACAGCGAACAGAGACGAGTCTGTAGCTTCCGCCAGTCTATAGGAAATCCAGGCGTTGTGGCCCGAGTCTGCGTCCACAGCTGTTACCTTGGTAACGAGGTGCCCCATTTTAGCAGAGCGGGGCATCCTCTGGTGAGACACAGAGCCCATGCTCGCGGAGGGGTAAATGACAACGGGGACATTATCGTTCTGGTCTGAAATAAACACGTGGACTGTGGCATTGCTGCTCAACGGTGGAGAACCCTGATCTGTAGCTTTTATTGTGATTTGGAATAATTTTAGCTTTTCATAATCAAATGAATTCATGCTATATATGGTCCCGTTTTCTGCATTGATATAAAAGTAAGACGAGGCAGGGATATCCTGGAATTTCGTGTCTGCAATGGAATAGATTAGCTTTGCATTCTTGTCTTGGTCTTTGTCTGTGGCAGTTATGGAGAACACAGATGACCCAGCCGGGTTATTCTCCCTCAGAAACACGTTATATGCAGACTGTGAGAAAACTGGCGGGTTATCATTCACGTCAAGAATTTCTACTTTTATAATTTTACTAGTTTTCATAGCAGGACTTCCTGAATCTGATGCAGTGATTTCGACACTGTACTCAGGAGTATCCTCGCGGTCTAACAGGGCAGCAGTCACTAAAGAATAGTGTTTATCTAAAGAAGGTTTTAATGTGAACGGAGAACCAGGTGACACCACCAGTTCCACTTTGCCATTGTCACCAGAGTCCAAATCTTTCACATTGAGTAGAGCCACGACCGTGCCTATCGGTGCGTTCTCTTCGACTGGGCTTGGTAATGAAGTTAACATTATATCTGGAGCGTTATCATTTTCATCTAAGACATCTATATGGACAGCTGCATTACCCTCCAGTTCCGGCATTCCTTTGTCTTTCGCAATGAGATCGAAAGTGTAAGATTTACTCTCCTCATAGTCTAAAGCTGCTATTACCGAGATTTCACCAGTTTCTGGATCTATTGAAAATGTCTTGGTAATGCTATCCGGAGTGTGTTCATGGAATGAATACCCTATTTCACCATTTAGACCCTCATCCAAGTCAGCTGCTGTCACTCTGATGACAACATGCCCAGGTTTTGCATTTTCCTGCACAGAAGCCTTGTATACTGGCAGCTCAAATCTTGGCTCATTGTCATTGTTATCTTGTACTGTTACCAGCACAAGCGTTGTGCCTGATTTTGCTGGTGTACCACCATCCAAAGCAGTTAGAACAAGGCGGTGTATTGACTTAGTTTCTCTGTCTAAAGGCTTTTCCACTATCAGTTCAGGGATTTTTACGCCACCTTTTAATTCCTTCACATTTAACCGGAAGTATTCATTGTTGCTTAATTTATATGATTTTAAACTATTAGTGCCGACGTCGGGGTCAGTGGCTTTTTCAAGCAGAAATCTTTTACCTGGTGATACAGACTCGTAGATTTTCAGTACACTCTCTTTCGCGTGGAACTCCGGGGCATTGTCATTAATGTCTTGAATGTCTATCTCTATTCCGTGTAACTGTAACGGGTTCTCGACAACAACTCGTAATGGCAACACACACGCAGTGGTTTGTCCACATAGCTTCTCTCTGTCTATTTTCTCATTCACCACCAACTCACCCTTAGCCAAATCCACGGTGAAATATTGCTCACCAGATTCAGAGGCTATCCGTAATTTGCGGCTTGTTATCTCTGATACATCCAGACCAAGATCCTTTGCGATATTCCCTACAACCGATCCCTCTTTTAACTCCTCCGGGATGCTGTAGCGTATTTGGGCTTCGATATTTTCCCACAAGAGCACAAAAGATAGAATCCACAGCTTGCGCCAACTCCTCCCGCAAAAGCGCAAAGACGGCATCATCTCACCGACTCCGAGGAAATCATTCGACGTCCTGACAATGCCTCATCTTCACATCAGACAACCAACAACATCAATTCACATCCACATCGGAACTGATTTTTTTCTTTATACGGGCAACCGGCTTTTCCTGTCGGTGTGTACGCATCCTTTCCTACCACAGCTCTGTGTATTGTGCAGCTCACAAAGCTGAAAGGGGAGGGAGTAGATCTCTCTGTACAGTCACTCATACCATTGGCTCACCTCACACTGTAGTGTGGTCCAATCAGCATTAAGCTATCCCTTAAAGGTGCAGCAGCAAACCTGTCAACTCCTTGCCGTTTTGCACGGGGCACGTGCGCAACGGCTTGTGGGAATATCGCCAATTTTGATTTTTACGCATTTTTACGCACGCAAGTTAAAAAATATTGCCATTATGGCATGCTGTTATTGTGTCATACTGGGCTGATAATTGTGTGTGTGTGTGTGTGTGTGTGTGTGTGTGTGTGTGTGTGTGTGTGTGTGTGTGTGTGTGTGTGTGTGTGTGTGTGTGTGTTTACCAGGAGAACTACACACTGTATGTAGCACATATTTATCCATTAGAGAACCAGAAAAAGGGTGAAAAGAAGAGCAAATTGTGTTGTTATGCCTATTCTGTGGTAACTGGCCAACGAAAACTGCATAACGTTAACATTCATTGGATATATTACACTTTGAGAATTCCATGTAATGTCGACCCATCTCTGTATAGTGTATACTTGAAGTGTGTGTACAGTAGCGAGCAAAGATACACGCTCCACCCCCACCCCGTCCTGTGTGTGTGTGTGTGTGTGTGTGTGTGTGTGAGAGAGAGAGAGAGAGAGAGAGAGAGAGAGAGAGAGAGAGAGAGAGAGAGAGAGAGAGAGAGAGAGAGAGAGAGAGAGAGAGAATGCTGCCAGATATGTTGAAACGGCCTCTGCAAACACTGCAGATGTGGTGTCGCTGTTCGCAACTCTAGTGCTGAAATCACTTGCAGCTTGCATGCCCATGGGCAGCCTACGAATGATGCTACAAAGTAACATCGACCTTGACAGAGATATCTCTCAGAACATCAAAACGGTAAACAGCTACCAATTCATTTAAACAGTGTATCGGTGTACCAGACAATACTGGCTTACCTGTTGACACTCGAAGGTCCACGCGCTGTCTGGCAATGACGCATCAAGTCCGCGTAATGTATCCTTAAAGTCAAGCGTACTGCTGGGCTTGACCATTGTTAAGTCACTGAACTCCGACATTGGAGACAGATAGGAGCCAAACGACTGACTCTGAGACATCATGTCTCCCCCCAGAACCTCCACATACTTAATAGGCCCGTCAGTGTTGAGCTGGATCTGTAGGTTTCTGTTGGGATTCTTATAGCCATCAGAGTCTCTTCTAAAACAGCTTGCATTGCCTCTGCTGTTTCTTGCACATTTAATAAGTAAGATGAAAAACGTTAACAAAGACAACACTGACACCGAAGCTAACGATAAGATCAAATAAAATGTAATTTTACTGTTTTTCTTGTCTTTTTCTGAGGCTTTGTGTCTGAAATCAGAGACGGGTTCGTGCAGTCCGTCCTCTATGAGTATGTCCACTGTGACTGTGGTGGACTGCACTGGCTCTCCATTGTCCTTGATCTCTATGAGCAGTCTCTGAGAGGCGTCATCCTGCTCTGAAACAGAGCGTTTAGTCCTCACCTCTCCAGTGTAAAGATTGACAGCGAACAGAGACGAGTCTGTAGCTTCCGCCAGTCTATAGGAAATCCAGGCGTTGTGGCCCGAGTCTGCGTCCACAGCTGTTACCTTGGTAACGAGGTGCCCCATTTTAGCAGAGCGGGGCATCCTCTGGTGAGACACAGAGCCCATGCTCGCGGAGGGGTAAATGACAACGGGGACATTGTCGTTCTGATCCAGAATAAAAACATTAACAGTAGTGTTGCTACTAAGAGACGGCGAGCCATGGTCGCTGGCTTGAACTACAACTTTGAATAGTTTGATTTTCTCGAAATCAAAAGAATTCATGCTGAAAATTGTGCCGTTTTCGCTATTGATATAGAAATATGACGTCACCGGAATATCCTGAAATTTTGAATCTTTGATGGTGTACGTGAGCATTGCATTTTTATCTTGGTCTTTGTCAAATGCAAGCACAGAGAACAATGATGCTCCAGCTGGGTTGTTTTCTCTGATATAAACGTCATAGGAAGCCTGGGTAAACAGTGGTGGGTTATCATTTATGTCAAGTACTTTTACTTTGATAGTTTTCCTTGTTTTGAGCTGTGGTGACCCAGAGTCAGAGGCTAACAATTCTACACTCAACTCTGGATTCTTTTCTCTGTCCAATAGTGAATTCGTGATTAAAGAATAGTGGTTATCAAAAGAAGAATTCAATTTGAATGGGGATTTTTCTGGTAAACTCAGACTAACCTTTCCATTTGCACTAGAATCTAAATCTTTCACATTAATAAGAGCCACTACCGTTCCAATTGGAGCGTTTTCATTCACCGGACTGGGTAAGGATGTCAGTAAGATCTCTGGTGCGTTATCATTCTCGTCCAGAATGTCTACTTGTACTGACGAGTCACCCTGGAGTTGAGGGCTTCCCTTGTCTTTTGCACTAATATCAAACGTGTAGGATTTCCTTCCCTCATAGTCCAACTTGCCAATCACTGTAATTTTTCCTGTCTCAGCATTAATTTCAAATACGCTTTTCACGTCATCCGAGGTATGAGCATCAAAATAATACTCTATCTCTCCATTCACTCCGTCGTCTAAATCGGTGGCTTTTATGGTCAAGACACTGAAGCCAGATGCTGCGCTTTCTGGCACAGATGCTTTGTACGAGTTCAGTTGAAATTTGGGCTCATTGTCATTCACATCCTCAACAACAACTTGGATCTGGGTGGTTCCAGTTTTCGGTGGACTACCCCCGTCTATTGCAGTCAGCACAAGATTGTGAATAGCTTTCTTTTCTCTGTCCAAAGCCTTGTCTACAATTAATTCCGGTACTTTCCTGCCGTCCTTAGATGTTTTGACGTTTAGCCTAAAACAGTCGTTTTCTGTCAGAGAATATGACTGCAGGGAATTAGTACCGACATCAGGGTCCACTGCGCGCTCTAAGGAGAACCGCCTACCGAGTGTAATAGATTCACTGATTTTCATTATGCTTTCCTTGGTAAGGAATTCTGGAGCATTATCGTTAATGTCTTGAATATTTATTTCAACACGATGTAGCTGCAGAGGATTTTCTATGACGATCTGCAATGGCAAACGACACTCCGCATTTTGTCCACAAAGAGACTCTCTGTCTATCCTGCTATTGACAAGCAGCTCGCCCTTCGCCAAATCCACAATGAAATAAGTGTTACCCGACTCCGACGCTATCCTTAGGTTACGATTAGCAAGATCCCGGACGTCCAAACCCAGGTCCTTGGCAATGTTGCCAACAACAGATCCTTCTTTTAACTCCTCTGGAATAGTATAGCTGATCTGCGCTTTGACGGTACTCCACAAAAGAACCCCCGCCAGTATCCACATCGGCCGCCATAGCCAAGCCCTGAAACACCAGCAATGTAACATTTCTCCGATTTTACGGTCTTGCTTTCCGATAGTCCATTTTATAATCCAAAATCATCGCACAGCGAATCTCGATAGCATTCGGAAAACCCATCGATTTGAGCTCATGGCCATCCTTCGTACTACCGAGCAGTCATTGTCACTGAATGTAGCTCCAACAACGGAGAGGATTGGGTACAAAGCAAAGCAAGGCGAGGGGAGGGAGTAGATCTCTCTATACAGTCCTTCACGCTATTGGCTGAACGCTCGGCCAAGATTTGGCCAATGGATGGAAGACAAGACAGCTCTTAAAGGCACAGCTCGAAGGTTTAGATTCACACGGCTGATATTTGGATATTACACCATTGCCTAAAGCATTAAAGCAACACAATATGCTTTTTCAACCCATGTTACATGATTTTATTCTTGTCAACTCCATACACTTGAACCTTTTTGCTGAAGCAGATGTGTATTTGAACTTCATTCTCTCCCCCACCCCCCCCTCTCTCTCTCTCTCTCTGTGTGTGTGTGTGTGTGTGTGTGTGTGTGTGTGTGTATGTGTATGTGTGTGAGAGAGATGTCACAGATGGTAAAATGCTGAACATATTGTCGCTGTCCAAACATGTAGTGCTGAATCACTTGGAGATAGATAGATAGATAGATAGATAGATAGATAGATAGATAGATAGATAGATAGATAGATAGATAGATAGATAGATAGATAGATAGATAGATAGATAGATAGATAGATAGATAGAATATACATTATTTACAGATGTAGGCCGCCATATTATTTGCTCCCCAAATTGCCAGGCAATATTGAATCCACACAAACCACGTGCGTAAAAAGCTGTCCCCATGCGTAAAACGCGGAGAACACACATTACATCGTAGAACACATTTCCAATTCATTTAAGTTTAGGCTGTCATATGTTTAGGTTGCTCAAGGCACCATTGAAGGGGATACTGTAACAAATACATGAATAAACAAGAGAGTGCATAAGATTATGAGATGCCATACCAAAGCCATATACTAGCCATATACTATTACCACACTCAAGTATCAGTTCAAAAATGCGAATACCCAGCTTCAAATACATTTGCCCCAAATTCATGATCAGCACAAAGTGTATCCAACGCAAAAGTGGTGAACAATTGATCACAACACAGCGTTCTCACCTGTTGGCACTCGAAGGTCCACGCGCTGTCTGGCAACGACGCATCAAGTCCACGTAATGTATCCTTAAAGTCCAGCGTACTGCTGGGCTTGACCATTGTTAAGTCACTGAACTCCGACATTGGAGACAGATAGGAGCCAAAAGACTGACTCTGAGACATCATGTCTCCCCCCAGAACTTCCACATACTTAATAGGCCCGTCAGTGTTGAGCTGGATCTGTAGGTTTCTGTTGGGATTCTTATAGCCATCAGAGTCTCTTCTAAAACAGCTTGCATTGCCTCTGCTGTTTCTTGCGCATTTAATAAGTAGTATGAAAAACGTTAACAAAGACAATACTGACACCGAAGCTAAAGATAAGATTAAATAGAAAGTGATTTTACTGTTTTTCTTGTCTTTTTCTGACGCTTTGTGTCTGAAATCAGAGACGGGTTCGTGCAGTCCGTCCTCTATGAGTATGTCCACTGTGACTGTGGTGGACTGCACTGGCTCTCCATTGTCCTTGATCTCTATGAGCAGTCTCTGAGAGGCGTCATCCTGCTCTGAAACAGAGCGTTTAGTCCTCACCTCTCCAGTGTAAAGATTGACAGCGAACAGAGACGAGTCTGTAGCTTCCGCCAGTCTATAGGAAATCCAGGCGTTGTGGCCCGAGTCTGCGTCCACAGCTGTTACCTTGGTAACGAGGTGCCCCATTTTAGCAGAGCGGGGCATCCTCTGGTGAGACACAGAGCCCATGCTCGCGGAGGGGTAGATGACAACGGGGACATTGTCGTTTTGGTCTAGAATAAAAACATTAACGGTAGTGTTGCTACTAAGAGATGGCGAACCATGGTCGTTGGCTTGAACTACAACTTTGAATAATTTGATTTTCTCAAAATCAAAAGAATTCATGCTGAAAATGGTGCCATTTTCGCTATTGATATAGAAATATGACGTCACTGGAATGTCCTGAAATTTTGAATCTTTGATGGTGTACGTAAGCATTGCATTTTTATCTTGGTCTTTGTCAAATGCAAGTACAGAGAACAATGATGCTCCAGCTGGGTTGTTTTCTTTTATATAAACGTCATAGGAAGCCTGGGTAAACACTGGTGGGTTATCATTTATGTCAAGGACTTTTACTTTGATAGTTTTCCTTGTTTTGAGCTGTGGTGACCCAGAGTCAGAGGCTAGCAATTCTACACTCAGCTCCGGATTCCTTTCCCTGTCCAATAGTGAATTAGTGATTAAAGAATAGTGGTTGTCAAAAGAAGAATTCAACTTAAAAGGAGACTTTTCTGGTAAAATCAGGCTAACTTTTCCATTTGCATTAGAATCTAAATCTTTCACATTAATAAGAGCCACTACTGTTCCAATCGGAGCGTTTTCATTCACTGGACTGGGCAAGGACGTCAGTAAGATTTCCGGTGCGTTATCATTCTCATCCAGAATATCTATATGCACTGAGGAGTCACTCTGGAGCTGAGGGTGTCCTTTGTCTTTTGCACTAACGTCAAACGTGTATGATTTCTTTTCCTCGTAGTCCAATTTGCCAATCACAGTAATTGTGCCTGTCTCAGCATTAATTTCAAACACATTTTTCACAGCATCCGGTGTATGAGCATCAAAATAATACTCTAACTCCCCATTTACTCCCTCGTCTAAATCGGTGGCTTTTAATGTCAGGATGCTGAAGCCAGTCTCTGCACTCTCGGGCACAGACGCCTTATACGAGCTTAGCTCGAATTTCGGATCATTGTCATTCACATCCTCAACAAGAATTTGGATCTGAGTTGTTCCTGTTTTGTGCGGGCTTCCCCCATCTATAGCTGTTAGCACAAGGTTATGTGTAGATTTCTTTTCCCTGTCCAAGGCTTTGTCTACTATCAATTCTGGTACTTTTCTGCCATCTTTTGACGTTTTAACGTTTAGCCTAAAGCAGTCATTTTGTGAAAGAGAATATGACTGCAAGGAATTGCTACCCACATCGGGGTCCTCCGCGCTTTCTACAGAGAATCGTTTACCGAGTGAAATAGCTTCACTGATTTTCATTATGCTTTCCTTGGTAAGGAATTCTGGAGCATTATCGTTAATGTCTTGAATATTTATTTCAACACGATGTAGCTGCAGAGGATTTTCTATGACGACCTGCAATGGCAAACGACACTCCGCATTTTGTCCACAAAGAGTCTCTCTGTCTATTCTGCTATTGACAAGCAGCTCGCCCTTCGCCAAATCCACAATGAAATAAGCGTTACCCGACTCTGACGCTATCCTTAGGTTGCGATTAGCAAGATCCCGGACGTCCAAACCCAGGTCCTTGGCAATGTTGCCAACAACGGATCCTTCTTTTAACTCCTCTGGAATAGTATAGCGGATCTGCGCTTTGACGGTACTCCACAAAAGAACCCCCGCCAGTATCCACATCGGCCGCCATAGCCAAGCCCTGAAACACCAGCAATGTAACATTTCTCCGATTTTACGGTCTTGCTTTCCGATAGTCCATTTTATAATCCAAAATCATCGCACAGCGAATCTCGATAGCATTCGGAAAACCCATCGATTTGAGCTCTTGGCCATCCTTCGTACTACCGAGCAGTCATTGTCACTGAATGTAGCTCCAACAACGGAGAGGATTGGGTACAAAGTAAGGCGAGGGGAGGGAGTAGATCTCTCTATACAGTCCCTCACGCTATTGGCTGAACGCTCAGCCAAGATTTGGCCAATGGATGGAAGACAAGACAGCTCTTAAAGGCACAGCTCGAAGGTTTATACCCACCCAACTGACATGTCATATTACACCATTGCCTAAAGCATCAAAGTAACACAATATGCTTTTTCAACCCATGTTACATGATTTTATTCTTGTCAACTCCATACACTTGAACCTATATTTTGCTGAAGCACATGTGTATTTGAACTTCATTCTCTCTCTCTCTCTCTCTCTCTCTCTCTCTCTCTCTCTCTCTCTCTCTCTCTCTCTCTCTCTCTCTCTCTCTCTCTCTCTCTGTGTGTGTGTGTGTGTGAGAGAGATGTCACAGATGGTAAAATGCTGAACATATTGTCGCTGTTCAAACATGTAGTGCTGAATCACTTGGAGATAGATAGATAGATAGATAGATAGATAGATAGATAGATAGATAGATAGATAGATAGATAGATATATAGATAGATAGATAGATAGATAGATAGATAGATAGATAGATAGATTATTTACAGATGTAGGCCGCCATATTATTTGCTCCCTAAATTGCGAGGCAATTTTGTTTGCAGCTTTCATTAGGAATCCACACAAACCACGTGCGTAAAAAGCTGTCCCCGTGCGTAAAACGCGGAGAACACACATTACATCTTAGAACACATTTCCTATTCATTTAAGTTTAGGCTGTCATATGTTTCGGTTGCTCAAGGCACCATTTAAGGGGATACTGTAACAAATACATGAATAAACAAGAGAGTGCATAAGATTATGAGATGCCATACCAAAGCCATATACTATTACCACACTCAAGTATCAGTTCACAAATACGAATACCCAGCTTCAAATACATTTGCACCAAATTCATGACCAGAACAAAGTGTTTCCAACGCAAAAGTTGCAAACAATTTATCACAACACAGCGTGCTCACCTGCTGACACTCGAAGGTCCACGCGCTGTCTGGCAATGACGCATCAAGTCCGCGTAATGTATCCTTAAAGTCAAGCGTACTGCTGGGCTTGACCATTGTTAAGTCACTGAACTCCGACATTGGAGACAGATAGGAGCCAAACGACTGACTCTGAGACATCATGTCTCCCCCCAGAACCTCCACATACTTAATAGGCCCGTCAGTGTTGAGCTGGATCTGTAGGTTTCTGTTGGGATTCTTATAGCCATCAGAATCTCTTCTAATGCAACAACTTTCGCCCCCTCTGCTACTTCTAGCGCATTTAATTAGTAAGATGAAAAATGTCAACAAAGATAACACAGATACGGAGGCTAATGACAGGATTAAATAGAAAGTGATTTTACTATTTTTCTTGTCTTTTTCTGAGGCTTTGTGTCTGAAATCAGAGACGGGTTCGTGCAGTCCGTCCTCTATGAGTATGTCCACTGTGACTGTGGTGGACTGCACTGGCTCTCCATTGTCCTTGATCTCTATGAGCAGTCTCTGAGAGGCGTCATCCTGCTCTGAAACAGAGCGTTTAGTCCTCACCTCTCCAGTGTAAAGATTGACAGCGAACAGAGACGAGTCTGTAGCTTCCGCCAGTCTATAGGAAATCCAGGCGTTGTGGCCCGAGTCTGCGTCCACAGCTGTTACCTTGGTAACGAGGTGGCCCATTTTAGCAGACCGGGGCATTCTCTGGTGAGACACAGAGCCCATGCTCGCGGAGGGGTAAATGACAACTGGGACATTGTCGTTTTGATCCAGAATAAAAACATTAACAGTGGTGTTGATGCTAAGAGATGGTGAGCCCTGATCTTTGGCTTGTACGACAATTTGGAATAATTTCAACTTCTCGTAATCAAATGAATTCATGCTGTAAATTGTGCCATTTTCAGCATTAATGTAGAAGTAGCTCGAGGCTGGTATATCCTGAAATTTCGTGTCTGCTATAGAATATGTCAGCAATGCATTCTTACTCTCGTCTTTGTCTGTGGCTGACACAGAAAACAAAGACGCACCAGCTGCGTTGTTTTCCCTTACGTATATATCGTAAGAGGCGTGCGTAAACTCTGGCCGGTTGTCATTAATATCTAGTATTTTGACGTGTACAGATTTGCTTGTTGTCAATGGTGGTAAGCCCAAATCAGTGGCTATTATCTTAACATCATACTCTGAATTCACCTCACGGTCCAAGACCGAGTCTGTCACTAAAGAATAGTGGTTATCAAAAGAGGGCTTTAGTTTGAATGGATAACCAGGTGCTACAATTAACTTAACTTTGCCATTCTCTCCTGAATCCAGATCTTTCACATTCAGCAATGCAACTGCAGTTCCGATTGTGGCATTTTCACTTACTGGACTAGGTAATGATGTTAATTTTATTTCAGGCTCATTATCATTCTCATCAATTATATCTATCTGAACCGATGAATGTCCTTCCAATTCCGGTTGACCTTTGTCTTTGGCACTGACGTCAAACATGTACATTTTCACATCTTCATAATCTAATTTCCCAACCACCGTTACTTCTCCAGATTGGGAGTTTACATCAAACGCCCGTTTAACCAATTCGGAGGTGTGCTCACTGAAAAAGTACTCAACTTCACCATTAAGACCTTCATCGAGATCTGTAGCCATTATCGTAAGAACACTTTGGCCAATTCCAGCACTCTCTTTTACTGATGCTTTATACAAGGTGTGGTCAAATTTCGGTCCATTGTCATTGATATCTTGGACAGCTACCTGTATTAAAGCCGTACCTGATTTAACAGGATTCCCTCCATCTAATGCCTTTAGCGTCAACCTGTAAACAGCTTGTTTCTCTCTGTCTAAGGATTTTTCCAATATCAATTCAGGCACCTTCCGTCCATCGATGAGCGTTTTAACATTCAAACGGAAATGCTCATTTTTATTCAATGTGTACGAGTTCAAACTATTGCTACCAACATCTGGGTCATCAGCGTTCTCTAAAGGAAAGCGAGCTCCTGGGGCGACGGATTCTGATATTCTTAGTTGAATTTCTTTCTTATGAAACTGTGGTGCATTGTCATTTATGTCTTGTATTTCCACCTCTACGCGGTGCTGTTGTAATGGGTTTTCAATAACTATCTGTAACGGTAACAAGCAAGCAGCAGTCTGTCCACATAGCGTCTCCCTGTCTATCCTCTCATTCACAACGAGCTCACCCTTTGCCAGGTCCACGGTGAAATATTGTTTGCTGGATTCAGACGCAATCCGCAAATTACGAGATGATATTGCAGATACGTCCAACTCAAGGTCCTTTGCGATATTTCCAACGACAGAGCCCTCTTTCAGCTCCTCCGGTATGGTGTAGCGAATCTGGCATTCAGCCGTCCTCCACAAAAGCAGGATAGAAATCACGCATGATGCCCACCATATATATCCACCAATACCCTTGAAACGTTTCATTTTTCCGGCGATAGTGTCGACATCTCCGATAACAAAGGTGTTTCTGCTATCCACATACCAACGGTAAAACAGCTAACACCCATGCAATAAAATCCACAACATCCTCGTCAGTGTGAACACAGCACTGTCTGTTAACGTCTGATCGGACTGAAACCTACAGTGCCCCGAAAGAGAAAAGGAGTGGATCTCTTTGTGCAGTTCTGTCCCACCATTGGCTGAGTGGTGTGTGCAACCTAATCCAATGAGAAGCAGGATATAATTTAAAGGCACAGTGTCCCTTGGTGGCCTGTCAGTGCATTCTCTGCGCGTGTTCCATACTTCTCTCTGCCATATGTTTTACAAACAGCATAAGTCCACCTGAACGTTTTGCGCTGATCTTAATGACGCTTGTCAGACATGTTTCAGTGCCCAGTACACATATCAGGAGGCGTATGTAGCTGTCCGCGCAAGGAGTGCTGAAGTATAGAAAGCCATGGAGACACACAGAGCTGCACTGAGTTCAGCCCGTCTGTGGGCGTCGCTGTATAGCCATTCTCGAGTTTTTTAGACATGTTCCATGAAGCCTGACTGAAGTCTGACTTTACAAGATAAAGGGTTCTGTATATTGTTAAATGAATGCCACTAAGTAATAGTAATCTAGACTAGGATGAAGAAATATATCACCTAGCGTCATGCCAATTTAAAATATGCTGCTGAATAAACTTTGAACTGTGACTACCATTATCTCTGTGCTCCCAAAGTAAGATAAAAGGCTGTAGAATTTGGATGAAATCCATAAAACACACAACAAACCCCGTGCGTAAAACGGCACTCATACTACTGAAATCACCAAAAAAAAGACTGCGCGTCATATCTTACAGGATGCATTGTCTTTGCTAACTGCAAAAGTAAACACTACTGTGTGTGCGTGTGTGTGTGTGTGTGTGTGAGAGAGAGAGAGAGAGAGAGAGAGAGCGAGAGAGAGAGAGAGAGAGAGAGAGAGAGCGAGAGCGATTGAATGAAAAGCTAATACCCTTCACAAACCTCGTGCGTAAAACGCTATCCATGGTGCTGAAACCACAAAAGAAGACTACACCACGTCATTTGCCACAACATGCATTGTCTTTGCTGAGAACAAAATCGGTAATTATAGTATGTGTGTGTGTATGTGCGCGTGTGTGTGTATGTGTGTGTGTGTGTGTGTGTGTGTGTGTGTGTGTGTGTGTGTGTGTGTGTGTGAGAGAGAGAGAGAGAGAGAGAGAGAGAGAGAGAGAGAGAGAGAGAGAGAGAGAGAGAGAGAGGAGGATGAAGCAGTACACCAATACTTGTCATTTCACAAATGTGTTTACACGAGACAGTACAAACCAAAAGCTTGACCTCATGAAAGAAATCACAACACAGCGTGCTCACCTGCTGGCACTCGAAGGTCCACGCGCTGTCTGGCAATGACGCATCGAGTCCGCGTAATGTATCCTTAAAGTCAAGCGTACTGCTGGGCTTGACCATTGTTAAGTCACTGAACTCCGACATTGGAGACAGATAGGAGCCAAACGACTGACTCTGAGACATCATGTCTCCCCCCAGAACCTCCACATACTTAATAGGCCCGTCAGTGTTGAGCTGGATCTGTAGGTTTCTGTTGGGATTCTTATAGCCATCAGAATCTCTTCTAATGCAACAACTTTCGCCCCCTCTGCTACTTCTAGCGCATTTAATTAGTAAGATGAAAAATGTCAATAAAGATAACACAGATACGGAGGCTAATGAAAGGATTAAATAGAAAGTGATTTTACTGTTCTTCTTGTCTTTTTCTGAGGCTTTCTGTCTGAAATCAGAGACGGGTTCGTGCAGTCCGTCCTCTATGAGTATGTCCACTGTGACTGTGGTGGACTGCACTGGCTCTCCATTGTCCTTGATCTCTATGAGCAGTCTCTGAGAGGCGTCATCCTGCTCTGAAACAGAGCGTTTAGTCCTCACCTCTCCAGTGTAAAGATTGACAGCGAACAGAGACGAGTCTGTAGCTTCCGCCAGTCTATAGGAAATCCAGGCGTTGTGGCCCGAGTCTGCGTCCACAGCTGTTACCTTGGTAACGAGGTGCCCCATTTTAGCAGAGCGGGGCATCCTCTGGTGAGACACAGAGCCCATGCTCGCGGAGGGGTAAATGACAACGGGGACATTGTCGTTCTGATCCAGAATAAAAACATGTACGGTGGCATTACTACTAAGAGATGGCGAGCCCTGATCTTTGGCTTGTACCACAATTTGGAATAATTTCAGCTTCTCGTAATCAAATGAGTTCATGCTGTAAATTGTGCCGTTTTCAGCATTTATGTAGAAATAGCTAGATGCTGGTATATCCTGGAATTTGGTATCTGCTATAGAATATGTTAGCAATGCATTCTTACTCTCGTCTTTGTCTGTGGCTGACACAGAAAACAAAGACGCACCAGCTGGGTTATTTTCCCTTACGTATATATCGTAAGAGGCGTGCGTAAACTCTGGCCGGTTGTCATTTATATCACGAATTTTGACGTGTACAGATTTGCTTGTTGTCAATGGTGGTGAGCCCAAATCAGTGGCTATTATTTTCACATCATACTCAGAATTCACCTCACGGTCCAAGAGGGAGTCTGTCACTAAAGAGTAATGGTTATCAAAAGAGGGCTTTAGTTTGAATGGATAACCAGGAGCAACAATCAGCTTGACTTTACCATTGTCTCCTGAGTCCCTGTCTTTAACATTTATTAAGGCCACTGCAGTTCCAAGTGTGGCATTTTCGCTCACTGGACTTGGCAACGATGTTAATTTTATTTCAGGCTCATTGTCATTCTCATCAATTATATCTATCTGAACCGATGAATGGCCCTCTAATTTCGGCTGTCCCTTGTCTTTTGCGCTGACGTCAAATGTGTACATTTTAACATCTTCATAATCTAATTTCCCAACCACCGTTACTTCTCCAGTCTGAGGATTCACACCAAACGTCGCTTTAACTGAGTCAACTGTGTGCTCAGCGAAAAAATACTCAACTTCACCATTAAGACCTTCGTCGAGGTCTGTGGCTGTTATCGTAAGAACACTTTGCCCAATTCCAGCACTCTCTTTCACAGTCGCTTTATACAACGTTTGGTCAAATTTTGGTGCGTTGTCGTTGGTATCCTGGACATGTACTTGTATTAAGGCAGTGCCTGACTTAACAGGATTCCCCCCGTCTAATGCTTTTAAAGTCAACTTGTAAACAGATTGCTTCTCTCTGTCCAACGTTTTGTCTAAAATCAATTCAGGCACCTTTCGTCCATCATTCAGCGTTTTAACATTCAGACGGAAATGCTCATTTTTATTTAACGTGTAGGAGTTCAAACTATTGCTACCAACATCTGGGTCCTCAGCATTTTCTAATGGGAAACGTGTCCCCAAAGCAATGGATTCCGGTATTGTAATTTCTATTTCTTTTTTATGAAACTGGGGAGCATTGTCGTTTATGTCTTGTATTTCCACCTCTACACGATGCTGTTGTAATGGGTTTTCAATAACTATCTGTAACGGTAACAAGCAGGCAGCGGTCTGTCCACATAACGTCTCCCTGTCTATCCTCTCATTCACAACCAGCTCACCCTTTGCCAGGTCCACGGTGAAATATTGTTTACTGGATTCAGACGCAATCCGTAATTTACGAGATGATATTGATGACACGTCCAACTCAAGGTCCTTTGCGATATTTCCAACGACAGAGCCCTCTTTCAGCTCCTCCGGTATGGTGTAGCGAATCTGGCATTCAGCCGTCCTCCACAAAAGCAGGAGAGAAATTACGCATAGTGCCCACCACGTACATCCTCCAATACACTTGAAATGTTTCATTTTCCTCGTCTTAGTGTCGACATATCCAATAACAAAGCTTTTCCCCCATACTACTAATGGCAACACAAACACCACCTTATTAGAAAATCCACAGCGTAGCCACCTCCATCCTCGTCAGTGTGAACACAGCACTGTCTATTAACGTCTGATCGGACTAAAACCTACAGAGCCCCGCAAGAGAAAAGGAGTAGATCTCTTTGTGCAGTTCTGCCCTGCCATTGGCTGAGTGGTGTGTGTGCAACCTAATCCAATGAGAAGCAGGATATAATTTAAAGGCACAGTGTCGCTTGGTGGCTTGTGCATATGCGTGTTGCATATATCTCTCTACAATGCCACGTATTTTATAAACAGCATATGTCCACATGGACGTTTTGCGCTGATCATAATGGCGATTGTCAGACATGTTTCAATGCCTACACATTTCAGGGTGTGCATGTAGCTGTCCGCGCACGGAGTGCTGAAATATAGAAGTCCATGACGACACACAGGGCTGCACTGAGTTCAGCCCGTCTGTGGGCGTCGCTGTATATCCATTCTCGAGTTTCTTAGACAGGTTTCATGAAGCCTGACTTGAGTCTGACTTTACATGATAAAGGGTTATGTATATTGTTATGTGATTGCCATTAAGTAATAGCACCTAGCGCCATGCCATTTTAAAAGATACTGCTGAATAAACGTTGAACTATACCATTATCTCTGTGCTCCCAAAGTGAGATAAAAAGGCTCCAGTATTTGGATGAAAACCAATAAAACACGCAACAAACCTCGTGCGCAAAACGGTATCCATAGTGCTGATATTGCCAAAGAAGACTGCGCGTCATTTCTTACAGGATGCATTGTCTTTGCTAACTGCAAAAAGTAAACACTGCTGTGTGTGTGTGTGTGTGTGTGTGTGTGTGAGTGTGAGTGTGTGTGTGTGAGACAGTTTTTGTATGAAGTGCATTACCATCTACCAAACCTCGTGCGTAAACGCTATCCATGGTACTGAAACCACAAAAGACGACTACATGGCATTTGTAACAAGATGCATTGTCTTCGCTAAGAACAAAATCGGTAATTATAGTGTGTGTGTGTGTGTGTGTGTGTGTGTGTGTGTGCGTGAGAGAGAGAGAGAGAGAGAGAGAGAGAGAGAGAGAGAGAGAGAGAGAGAGAGAGAGAGAGAGAGAGAGAGAGAGAGATGAAGTAGTGCACCAATACTTGTCAGTTCACAACTGTGTCTGCAGGAGACAATACAAATCAAAAGCTTGACCTCACGAAAGAAATCACAACACAACGCGTGCTCACCTGCTGACACTCGAAGGTCCACGCGCTGTCTGGCAATGACGCATCAAGTCCTCGTAACGTATCCTTAAAGTCAAGCGTGCTGCTGGGCTTGACCATTGTTAAGTCACTGAACTCCGACATTGGAGACAGATAGGAGCCAAACGACTGACTCTGAGACATCATGTCTCCCCCCAGAACCTCCACATACTTAATAGGCCCGTCAGTGTTGAGCTGGATCTGTAGGTTTCTGTTGGGATTCTTATAGCCATCAGAATCTCTTCTAATGCAACAACTTTCGCCCCCTCTGCTACTTCTAGCGCATTTAATTAGTAAGATGAAAAATGTCAATAAAGATAACACAGATACGGAGGCTAATGACAGGATTAAATAGAATGTGATTTTACTGTTTTTCTTGTCTTTTTCTGAGGCTTTGTGTCTGAAATCAGAGACGGGTTCGTGCAGTCCGTCCTCTATGAGTATGTCCACTGTGACTGTGGTGGACTGCACTGGCTCTCCATTGTCCTTGATCTCTATGAGCAGTCTCTGAGAGGCGTCATCCTGCTCTGAAACAGAGCGTTTAGTCCTCACCTCTCCAGTGTAAAGATTGACAGCGAACAGAGACGAGTCTGTAGCTTCCGCCAGTCTATAGGAAATCCAGGCGTTGTGGCCCGAGTCTGCGTCCACAGCTGTTACCTTGGTAACGAGGTGCCCCATTTTAGCAGAGCGGGGCATCCTCTGGTGAGACACAGAGCCCATGCTCGCGGAGGGGTAAATGACAACGGGGACATTGTCGTTCTGGTCAAGAATAAAAACATTAACGGTGGCATTACTGCTAAGAGATGGGGAACCCTGATCCTTGGCTCGTACGACAATTTGGAATAATTTTAACTTCTCGTAATCAAATGAATTCATGCTGTAAAGTGTGCCGTTTTCAGCATTTATATAGAAGTAGCTCGAGGCTGGGATATCCTGGAATTTTGTGTCTGCTATAGAATAAGTTAACAATGCATTCTTACTCTCGTCTTTGTCTGCGGCTGACACAGAAAACAAAGAAGCACCAGCAGGGTTATTTTCCCTTACATATACATCGTAAGATGCGTGCGTAAACTCTGGCCGGTTGTCATTAATATCTAGTATTTTGACGTGTACAGATTTGCTTGTTGTCAATGGTGGGGATCCTAAATCAGTCGCAATTACCTGAACATCATACTCTGAATTCACTTCCCTATCCAAGAGAGAGTCTGTCACTAAAGAATAGTGGTTATCAAAAGAGGGTTTTAGTTTGAATGGATAACCAGGAGCAACAACCAGTTCAACTTTGCCATTGTCTCCTGAATCCTTGTCCTTGACGTTCAATAAGGCCACTGCAGTTCCAATTGTGGCATTTTCGCTAACTGGGCTGGGTAATGAGGTTAATTTAATTTCCGGTTCATTGTCATTCTCATCAATTATATCTATCTTAACCGATGAATGCCCTGTTAATTCTGGTTGCCCCTTGTCTTTGGCACTAACATCAAACATGTACATTTTAACATCCTCGTAATCTAGGTTCCCAATAACGGTTACCTCTCCAGACTTAACGTTAACGTCAAAGGCCCCTTTAACGGATTCAGAGGTGTGCTCACCGAAAAAATACTCAACTTCCCCATTTGGGCCCTCATCAAGATCTGTAGCCAATATAGTAAGAACACTTTGCCCAATTCCAGCACTCTCTTTCACTGATGCTTTGTACAATGTTTCGCCAAATGTTGGTTCGTTGTCATTAACATCTCTGACATTAACTTGTATTAAAGGTGGGATAGGAGATGTTTTTCTGGCACATATTTTACCATATCATCTGAAAAACTCCTCATGACGCCATAGCACCCATTGAAATAGAGTGTTTGGAAAAAAAACGAAATCTTTTGGTCCAGTGTAGAGGGCGTAGTCAGAAGAAAACGGCAACCAATAGAAGTAATACTCATCATCACTTCTATTGGTTTCTGACACGTCCATCAACCGCCAGCACTCACCCCTCCTCCCTGCGCGTTCACCGACTCGTGAACTTGACCGACCCCGCCCCCATCATTCATGCACACGCGACAAGGCTTATCATCACTCGGCTAGTAGCAAGGTAACGAGAGTTAGCAGCAGGCTGAGCTACTTGGAAACTTTGGTGGCTTTTGCAGAGCTACAGGAAGAACTTTGGCTTTTGGAACACTAGACTAACCATGTCAGGATAACATACTCCCTTGGATTATCATCGGACTCGCAAGACCAGACTCCAACACGGGCTGAAAATTTGAAATGGGACCTGACACTCTTGGACACAGATGTCGGCTACGGCAGCGGCTTCAAATACGCTTTGGTGACCATATTTCTAATCGAGAGGTGAGATAATATATTTGTCTGTATAATATTTTGTGAATTGGTTTAGGACACAGTGGTGTCTTTTTTTAAGCAAGTATCCATTGAGAGGGGTCAGAGGATTAGTTCAAGCTCCAACATATCTAGCTGCTACCTTGCTTATCATAGCTGCTACCTCAATCGCTTTATTTTTTTGTGTTTTTCCCCCCTGTGGCATTTATTCTGTGCACATGAACACGTTTTCAGAATTGCTATGTGTAACTCAGACTCTTGTGTGTTTTGCTGCTAGTTGTGCGAACGAGCCAGACAAACCAGCTGGGAGGAGGACGGAAGCACCCCTTCTCCATCCGCGTTCAGTTGCTAAATACGGATCCACCCCGTAGTAAGTAACCTACCATGTTTACGCACACATTACTTTGACCAGCAAAGCCCATGTCTTTCTAGTGGTTTACAAAAATATATCGTTTGCATGTTTTGCTTTGGTACGTCTCTGTTGTATGACTCTGGTAATAGTAGAAGCACAAGCGCAACCTGTTCGCCGCTCCAGCATTGCAAAATAGATTGCCTTGGGTTTTCAAATGTTTACATGATTGTGGGTGTAATGTTGTTAACTCGCTGATGTCCTATTTGAGAAGACGGTAGTTTTGCATTTGATAAATACCACCTAATGACCTAGCCTGAGTATCATCCTCCATAGTGACCGCGCGGGCTCAATACTTTCGCTTCGTGGTCAGCAAGCGAAAGTATTGAGCCAGCGCGGTCACTACGGAGGATGATACTCAGGCTACTAATGACCATGACGGCTACACGGCAGATCTTTATTGTGATGGCTACACTGAATGATCACATGGAGATGCCGGTACATTATTTGTTTTACCCTGGTTATATTGAAATGTTCTGCTTTGTCCATTCCAAGGTGTGGTGTTTTCCATAGCTGTTCCTTGCTCCTGTTTCACAACATATCAAGGCTGCCAAGTAAATGAAGAATGAATCACCGCACACTGGTAGTTTATTTTATTCATGTTTGTGGGTGTAATTTCGTCCAGTTGCAGATACTACTATCCTTTTTGGAATGATCTGCCTTTGAAAAACAATGGTTCTATCTGACAAAAGCGAACAGATCCTGTAGTTGTAATTGATACACTAAATCAGTGTTTCTCAACCTTTTTTTAGGCGCGGCACCCTTTCAATTCATGGAAAATTTCAAGGCACCCCAAACCAAGTAGCCATATAGCATCACATCCGATACCACACAAGCTTAGAATGTAACACATTTGGAGACACACAACCTAGTAGCACGACCTACGTTCAAAGTTGCAGCTGGGGTGACCAATATTTACTTTATTGTGGGTAAATGGCAGATCAAAGATTCCACTGACTAACATTAACTTATCAATTTTGACAAATATGTTTTATGTTATATAATTTATTTATCAGCCATGTTTCCGCGGCACCCCTGAGGGGGCCCTACGGCACCCCAGGGTGCCCCGGCACCCCTGTTGAGAAACACTGCACTAAATTATGATATTCCTATGTGTGCGCGCACACGCGCCAAGTTTTCAATTCAACACACTGGGACACTTTTCAGTCTTTGAGGTTGCTGGAATCAACACAGACTACCTCCATGCACCTTATCAGAACACTTTGCATGTTTTTGTATACTTGTCCCCTTTGTGTATTGCTGCTAATCTTTCTCTTTCTAGGTTCTGTTGGTTGCATGCAGATTGTGCCAGATGATTTATCTGTCTATGGTCTAAGCATGGGCTCTGTGCTAATATGCAATTTGTGCTCTTTTTTCCCCTCAGGTCAGCCAACAGGGTCCTTCCACAACCACATACTTATGCCAGTAAAAGCCACAGCTTTTCTCCTCCAATCCAAGAAGCCTGGACTGCAGTCACCATCTCAACACACCAACCAAGAGAAAGGCGGATGGCTCAATTCAGTATGTAGTTCTGCAAATATTCTCAAAGGTCTTCACAGCCCCCCATGGTGCAGAATGCATTTACATTTATTTGTGTAAGGTCAAAACAATGCTGATTACAGAACATAACTAGGGCCATGAATGAAATTTGAGGTAGCAGCCAGCCATCACCTGATGGTGAGAGGTGTTCCTAAGATCAGAGAGAAGCAGGTTGAAATCCCATCCTTACCTCTCCCTACCTACACCTCCATCCACAGCTGAAGTGCACTTGAGCAAGGCACACAAGTCCACTTAGGTCCTGGGACTAACCCTGCTGTGTAATTTGATGTAATGAAGCCCTAATATAGTCTAACACATTGCTTGTTACAGATATGGAAAATTGCACAATAAAAGTTCCAGGACATGAAGGCTGCATACTGTGAACGTCAACCTTCAGGGCACCGTCCTGCGCAGAAGACTTTCTACCCTAAGAGGGATGGCTGACCGCAGACACTCACAACCAGGTGAGCCCAGATAAAGGAGTTATTTTTGGTGTCCCTGCCCCAACAACCCAGGTTACTTACATTTAAAATGTCACTGGAGCTACTGTCAGATATGTGATTTCTAATTCTGTTTATCTTTTTACAGCACAGACGCCTCCAACCTCAAACTAGGCCCTTCACAGTTGCTGCACTTACCCACCTTCCCAGAGTTTTTGTGTGGTAATGACAACTGTAAATATAGTATAAAGTAATGTATCTAGTGTCATGTGTAATACATTGTTTAAATTGTCCATACATTTCAATGACAGTAAATATTGGTGGACACAATTTGACTGTGTGGCTTTTTTTAATTCATTCTCTGACTGAAAATGCATGGTTACATAATTTATATATTCCACAAGACCACAATCAGAAGAACATTTGACAGGTTGCATTTATTTTCTATGTATGAAAAAAACAATGGTAACAAGACAAACGTGGTTCCAAACCAAAAAGGTGATGAATGCTCCTACAGATAATGAAAAATAATAAAAGTCTGCACACTACTGGTTTGTGTGTTTTATACCGTACTCTGTATAAACCTTTTATATTGCTCTAGTGGAGCAGGGTAACCCTGGCTAATCCTGGGTATTGTACTGTGTATTACAACGTCAGCCCTGTTCAAGTGCCCCATACTGTCTGTAGGCTGCATGCCTGAAGAGACCGTTTCTCTCACCTGGTCCTACATCAGCCCAAAGTCTTATCAAAACTGAGAACACCACAGCTTTTCCTTTCAATGTTCATGGGCATCTCCTTACAGATTGCGCAGAGGCGCCAGGTTGGTTGTGCTACTGGGCTGTGACTGAGGACCAGATGTCATGTGCCAGGTCGAACATCAAACTGGGGTCACGGGTCAGGGCACGCTGCAGTAACCGATGGGATTGCTTCAAATTCAATGATTGAATCAAGGCCTGCAAAGCAATAAATACATTTTATGTAGTGCATTTTCTATTTGATGATGGGGACTAAATAACTCTATTGACAATAAGACCAATATGGACATAAGCAATCATTATTGTGTATATAAATAAAGATGTGCCAATTATATGCATACAACGTTTTCAGTCAATTTCTTACAAACTGGTGTTGTGCCAGGGGTTACACAGATGTATGAAGTAGATGGGCTTTTATGGATGTACTTGAACTACCACTGGTGTTGTGTACCTACAACCATGTAATATCACACTACTACTCATAGGAGTAGAAATATTGTAATGGTTATCACAACAGGTGTACTCGTGTTGCGATATAGAGTACATCCGTTGTGATAACATCCATTACAATACTTACACATCTGGAGGAATACAGCAGGACAATGTTATTGAGGGATGAATGTACATCCTTACAGTTAGCAGGGCGTCAATTCTGTTGGAGTCTCCCTAATCAATACCCCCGACCTCTGCTGCGTCTATCTTCCTCCTCCTCCATCTCTGGCCATCGGTCCTACTGGGCTGTTAGGTCGTTATGATTGTGATGGGCCAGGAAAGTCAGAGTTGGAGCTCTCGTGGTCGTGGAAGGTCTAAAAGCATATGAAAATATCGTCAGCCAAAACAATTTCATTAGCGTTGATCAGTTCGGTTGTTTTTCTTTACTCCCTCTGTCCCTGTGTCTGCGCGTGCGACAACCCAAGTGAAATCTGAAGTCATAGCCTAAAACACTACGGATTGTGGTGTCGGGTATATATAAATACACTAGTAAAATGTATACTGCGGTACACATCTGTCAAAATAAATCCATGTGTCAGTACTGTAGCTACTGGCTAGAACTACTGTCTAGGGATGACAGTATAGCATCTGTCATCAGTGTTAGGAAGTTAGAATGAGATATCTAAGTAACACGTATCAAGTCAAGTTCAATAACTAATCTAGTATACATCTACTGTCATCAATATTTCTTGAAATGGCAACCATGACGGCCTGTGCGTTTATTGTGATGTTGAACATTCTTACCGTAGCCGGAGACGGTGCCATGGCTGGAAGTTAGCTTGGCTAGTCGCTTTGTCGTGGCTTCTAGCCCGCCCCCCCGCCTCGTGAGCTCTCGTGGGTTCCCGGGATAATCCGAACACTTGACAGACTGCATGCGCGTTCATGTGTTTTGAAGGCGTGGCTTTGAGGGGAGGGCTGAAGGGAGAGGCGGGCTGTGTATTTTCAAAAATATAGCTCACAGGAACCGTTTTTCAAAGATCTCCAACCCTACCTTTAAAACCGTACCAGACTTAACTGGATTCCCTCCATCTAATGCTTTCAAAGTTAATCTGTAAACAGCTTGTTTCTCTCGGTCTAAGGATTTGTCTAATATCAATTCAGGCACCTTCCTGCCGTCGATCAGTGTTTTTACATTCAAACGGAAATGTTCATTTTTATTCAGGGTGTATGAGTTCAAACTATTACTACCGACATCTGGGTCCTCAGCATTCTCTAATGGGAAACGTGTTCCCAGAGCAATGGATTCCGGTATTGTTATTTCTATTTCTTTTTTATGAAACTGAGGAGCATTATCGTTTATGTCTTGTATTTCCACCTCTACACGATGCTGTTGCAGTGGGTTTTCAATGACTATCTGTAACGGTAACAAGCAAGCAGCAGTCTGTCCACATAGCGTCTCCCTGTCTATCCTCTCATTCACAACGAGCTCACCCTTTGCCAGATCCACGGTGAAATATTGTTTACTGGATTCAGACGCAATCCGTAATTTACGAGATGATATTGACGATACGTCCAGCTCAAGGTCCTTTGCGATATTTCCCACGACAGAGCCCTCTTTCAGCTCCTCCGGTATAGTGTAGCGAATCTGGCATTCAGCCGTCCTCCACAAAAGCAGGATAGAAATCACACATGGTGCCCACCACGTACATCCTCCAATACACCTGAAACGTTTCATTTTCCTCGTCTTAGTGTCGACATATCCAATAACAAAGCTGTATCCGTAATGGCAACACAAACACCACCTTTAGAAAATCCACAACGTAGCCACCTCCATCCTCGTCAACGTGAACGCAGCACTGTCTCTTAACGTCTGATCGGACTAAAACCTACAGCGCCCCGCAAGAGAAAAGGAGTGGATCTCTTTGTGCAGTTCTGCCCCGCCATTGGCTGAGTGGTGTGTGCAACCTAATCCAATGAGAAGCAGGATATAATTTAAAGGCACAGTGTCGCTTGGTGGCCTGTCAGTGCATTCTCTATGCGTGTTGCATACTTCTCTCTACAATGCCACATAGGCCTATTTTACAAACAGCGTAAGTCCACATGAACGGTTTGCGCTGATCTTAATGACGCCTGTCCGATATAATTCAGTGTCTACACATTTCAGGAGGCGTGCGTAGCTGTCCGCACAGGGAGTGCTGAAATATAGAAGTCCATGGAGACACACAGAGCTGCACTGAGTTCAGCCCGTCTGTGGGCGTCGCTGTATATCCATTCTCGAGTCTCTTAGACAGGTTTCATGAAGCCTGACTTAAGTCTGACTTAACATGATAAATGGATCTGTATATTGTTATGTGAATGTCACTAAGTATTGTAACAGTATTGTAGACCAAGATGAAGAAATATCGCACCCAGCGTCTTGCCACTTTAAAAGATACTGCTGAATAAACTTTGAACTGTGACTGTGCAATTATCTCTGTGCTCCCAAAGTGAGATAAAAAAGGCTGCAGTATTTGGATGAAAACCATAAAACACGCAACAAACCTCGTGCGTAAAACGCTATCTATAGTACTGAAATCGCCAAAGAAGACTGCGCGTCATTTCTTACAGGATGCATTGTCTTTGCTAACTGCAAAAAGTAAACACTGCTGTGTGTGTGTGTGTGTGTGTGAGAGTAAGTACGAGAGAGTATGTGTTTTTGTATGAAGTGCATTACCACCTACCAAACCTCGTGCGTAAAACGCTATCCATGGTGCTGAAACCACAAAAGACGACCACACGACATTTGTCACAAGATGCATTGTCTTCGCTTTCAACAAAAACGGTAATTACAATGTGTGTGTGTGTGTGTGTGTGTGTGTGTGTGTGTGTGTGTGAGAGAGAGAGAGAGAGAAATAAATTACGATGAAGTAGTAAAACACCAATACTTGTCAGTGCACAAATGTGTTTGCAGGAGACAGCACAAACCAAAAGCTCATGAAAGAAATCACAACACAGCGTGCTCACCTGCTGGCACTCGAAGGTCCACGCGCTGTCTGGCAATGACGCATCAAGTCCACGTAATGTATCCTTAAAGTCAAGCGTGCTGCTGGGCTTGACCATTGTTAAGTCACTGAACTCCGACATTGGAGACAGATAGGAGCCAAACGACTGACTCTGAGACATCATGTCTCCCCCCAGAACCTCCACATACTTAATAGGCCCGTCAGTGTTGAGCTGGATCTGTAGGTTTCTGTTGGGATTCTTATAGCCGTCAGAGTCTCTTCTAATACAACAACTTTCGCCCCCTCTGCTACTTCTAGCGCATTTAATTAGTAAGATGAAAAATGTCAATAAAGATAGCACAGATACGGAGGCTAATGACAGGATTAAATAAAATGTGATTTTACTGTTTTTCTTGTCTTTTTCTGACGCTTTGTGTCTGAAATCAGAGACGGGTTCGTGCAGTCCGTCCTCTATGAGTATGTCCACTGTGACTGTGGTGGACTGCACTGGCTCTCCATTGTCCTTGATCTCTATGAGCAGTCTCTGAGAGGCGTCATCCTGCTCTGAAACAGAGCGTTTAGTCCTCACCTCTCCAGTGTAAAGATTGACAGCGAACAGAGACGAGTCTGTAGCTTCCGCCAGTCTATAGGAAATCCAGGCGTTGTGGCCCGAGTCTGCGTCCACAGCTGTTACCTTGGTAACGAGGTGCCCCATTTTAGCAGAGCGGGGCATCCTCTGGTGAGACACAGAGCCCATGCTCGCGGAGGGGTAAATGACAACGGGGACATTGTCGTTCTGGTCCAAAATAAACACATGCACAGTTGCGTTATTGGTCAGAGGAGGGGAACCCTGATCTTTCGCCTGCACTAGAAATTCGAATACTTTGATTTTCTCATAATCAAAAGAATGCATGGTGAAAACACTGCCGTTTTCTGAGTTCATATAAACATAAGAAGACATCGGGATGTCCAGTTTCTGTGAATTCATGACTGAATAAGTTAGTTTAGCATTTTCTCCTACATCAGAGTCTGTAGCTGACACGGAACAAAGTATGGAACCAGCTGCGCCATTTTCTTTCACATACACGGTATACAAGGACTGAGTGAATACTGGTGGGTTGTCATTGACATCCAACGCCTCAACCATAATGTTTTTCTTTGATGTAAGCGGCGGTGATCCAGAATCAGACCCCTGGATTTCAACCATGAACTCTGGGTACTCCTCTCGATCTAATGCACCTGCTGTGACGAGGGCATAATTATTGGAAATGGATGGTTTAAGCGTAAATGGCAGACCTGGCGCTATGGATAAAGTCACTCGGCCATTATCACCCTTGTCTGCATCCTTGGCACTAATCAAAGCCACTACCGTCCCTACGGGAGCGTCCTCTCTGACAGGACTGGGTGCTGACTTTAAAATGATTTCTGGAACGTTGTCATTTACATCTAAGATATCCAAATGGACGCTACAAACACCCTCCATAGCTGGTGCCCCTTTATCTCTGGCTACTATGTCAAATTTGTATGAACTGCCAGATTCATAATCAATTTGGCTTTTTACCTTTACTTCTCCCGTTGTCGCATCAACTGAAAATAACTTCTGAAAAATCTCGGTTGTGTGGGGTCCAAATGAATACGATATTTCAGCGTTGACGCCTTCATCCCTGTCAACAGCTTTTACTGTAACTACTACCACACCAATCGGCGAGTTTTCAGTCAGCTGTGCGTCATATACAGCCTTCTCAAAGGCCGGAGCGTTATCATTAATATCCAGGACGCGAATCTTGATTTCTGCGGTACCAGACCGTGCTGGTGTTCCTCCATCTATGGCGGTGAGTAGTAGAGTGTACACCGCTTGCTTTTCTCTATCCAATGTTTTTTCTAAAACTAGTCCCGGCAGCTTGGTTCCGTCTTTGTTTGTTTTGACGTCAAGTTTGAAATTATCATTCTTACTCAGAGTGTAAGATTTTAATGAGTGTGAGCCCACGTCAGGATCCTGTGCAGATTCCAGTCGGAATCTTGTTCCCGCTACTGTGGACTCTGCAATGTTTAAAACGTGCTCGTGGGTCTGAAATACTGGATAGTTGTCGTTTATATCCTGAATTTCAATCTCCACACGATACATGTTCAGTGGATTTTCTATTATCATCTCCAGAGGCAACAAACAACTCGAGCTTTTCGCGCATAGCTCCTCTCTGTCAATCCTTTCATTCACAACAAGGTCGCCTTTCACCAAGTCCACATCGAAATACTGCTTACCAGACTCAGAGGCTATCCTCAACCTACGTTCGGAGATCTCAGCCACTTCCAAGCTAAGGTCCTTGGCTATATTTCCCACAACCGAGCCCTCCTTTAGTTCCTCGGGAATACTGTACCGAATCTGTGCGTCCGTCGTACTCCAAAAGGCTACTGCGTTAAACAGCAGCAGCACCCACAGCTTCGTGGGCATTTTTCTCATCACTGGTCCCATTTCCAAACACGTTCTTTCATGTCGATTACGTTTCCTGTATGGATTTCACTAGATTCCAGTGCGAATTCATATCCATAAATCACATTTGATCAATCTGCATTGTTCCCAGCAAGAGCGCTATGTTCACGCCATCTCCGTGTATCCGTGTACTGACTAGTGTATGGGCTACAAGCTGTGGCTGCGAGACAGTGGATCTCTTTGTGCTGCGCCACGTTCTATTGGTGGAGAGCCTTCCAATAAGCCTTCACGACAAATCGCATCTTAAAGGAACAGCGCACTTGAAGCTTGCATGCTGTTGGATATGTATAAAGTAGAGGCCAGCTGACTGTATCACACACACACACAATTGACGTTGAATGTGAATGGAATAAATTACCAAGTTGTTTGACTTATGTGTTTGCTTTGAGGCATTTGCTTAAGTCTTACATTTAAAGTAGTCAACAGATTGGATTTATATATACAATGGAAAATGTTTTCTGATACGACTGGGCCATATTCATATGTCAGATCTCAATGCACCCTCTCACCAAGGACCCGCAGGCCTCTGTAGCGATTTCAGGACCGTGGAGAGCAACCACTTTGCAGCGCTGCTTTATACCATCGGGACAGCTAACCACCTTTTCAGGAAGTGCTTCACGTTAGTTATTTCAATGTTTTAATTAATATCACGCATCTTGTGTGTGTGTGTGTGTCTGTGTGTGTGTGTGTGTGTGTGTGTGTGTGTGTGTGTGTGTGTGTGTGTGTGTGTGTGTGTGGAGGAGGGGGGGGGGGGGTATGGAAATGCTTTAAGTATCGCATTCACTGAAAAAAGTGTAATACAAGGACTTATATTGAATGGACAGCAACTGCCACAAACTGCACATTGTGTGGAAATGTTTACAGTATCGCATTTTTTTTAAAAGTGCTCACCTGTTGACACTCGAAGGTCCATGCGCTGTCTGGCAATGACGCATCAAGTCCGCGTAATGTATCCTTAAAGTCAAGCGTACTGCTGGGCTTGACGAATGTTAAGTCACTGAACTCCGACATTGGAGACAGATAGGAGCCAAACGACTGACTCTGAGACATCATGTCTCCCCCCAGAACCTCCACATACTTAATAGGCCCGTCAGTGTTGAGCTGGATCTGTAGGTTTCTGTTGGGATTCTTATAGCCATCGGAGTCTCTTCTTAAACAGCAGCTTGGGCTGTCTCTTGCTTCCCTTGCGCACTTAATCATCAGTATGAAAAACGTTAACAGAGACAGTACTGACACCGAAGCTAACGATAAGATCAAATAAAATGTGATTTTACTGTTTTTCTTGTCTTTTTCTGACGATTTCTGTCTGAAGTCAGAGACGGGTTCGTGCAGTCCGTCCTCTATGAGTATGTCCACTGTGACTGTGGTGGACTGCACTGGCTCTCCATTGTCCTTGATCTCTATGAGCAGTCTCTGAGAGGCGTCATCCTGCTCTGAAACAGAGCGTTTAGTCCTCACCTCTCCAGTGTAAAGATTGACAGCGAACAGAGACGAGTCTGTAGCTTCCGCCAGCCTATAGGAAATCCAGGCGTTGTGGCCCGAGTCTGCGTCCACAGCTGTTACCTTGGTAACGAGGTGCCCCATTTTAGCAGAGCGGGGCATCCTCTGGTGAGACACAGAGCCCATGCTCGCGGAGGGGTAGATGACAACGGGGACATTGTCGTTCTGGTCCAGAATAAAAACATTAACGGTGGCGTTGCTACTAAGAGCAGGCGAGCCCTGATCTTTAGCCTGAACTAAAAACTGGAATACTTTGATTTTCTCATAATCAAAAGAATGCATGCTGAAAATGCTCCCATTTTCCGAATTAATATAAACATAAGACGAAACCGGAAATTCTTGCTTACCTGAATCTAATATAGAGTAACTAAGTTGTGCATTCTTCTCTATGTCTGGATCCTGAGCTGACACAGACGATAACAATGATCCTGGTGCGCAATTTTCCTTGACATAAACCATGTAAGACTTTTGCGTAAAGACAGGGGGGTTATCATTTGTATCAGATACTGAAATAGAAATTGTTTTCTTTGTTGACAACGGTGGTGAACCCAAATCGACAGCATTTAATTGGACGTCATATTGGGAATGAATTTCCCTGTCTATATGCGCATTCGTAACCAACATGTAGTGATTAGACAATGAGTGATTAAGCTTAAAAGGGGAGTTTGACGCTACTTCAACTTTTACTTTGCCGTTGTCCCCACTGTCGGCATCTTTTGCACTAATGAGTGCCACCACCGTGCCAATTGGAGAGTTTTCAGGTATGGGACTAGTCAGTGAGGTAATGACGATCTCTGGAGAATTGTCATTAACATCATTGACTTTTATCTTCACAGTGCAGTGCCCCTCCATTCGTGGAGTACCCTTGTCCTTAGCAAGAACGTCAAACGAGTGTAAATTTGACTTTTCATAGTCTAGTTGTCCTTTCACGGAAATGGCACCTGTTTCAGAGTCAATATCAAACAATGTCCTTATTGCATCCGTCGACTGCTGACCAAAAAAATACTCTACCTCTCCATTCAGACCCTCNTCTAAATCTAAGGCTTTTACCTTTACCACTTCTTTCCCCGGTGCTACATTTTCGTCAATGCTTACCTCATAAAATGGCTTTTCGAACAGGGGGGCATTGTCGTTTATGTCTAGCACTGTTATCATAATTTCCGACGTGCCTGTTCTCACTGGAGTTCCCCCATCAACAGCGGTCAGTATTAATTTGTGAACCGCTTGTTTCTCTCTATCGAGGTACTTATCCAAAACCAGTTCTGGAATCTTTTTCCCATCATGGGTCTTCACGTTTAATTTGAAGTTATCATTAGTGCTCAGACTATAGGACCGTAAGGAGTTCGATGCAACGTCGTTATCTTCAGCTTTTTCCAGAGGGA
>NC_085863.1:10349089-10434089 GCF_034702125.1 Engraulis encrasicolus | reverse complement strand
CTTAGACCATCGTTTTTTAACGTCTTCTAGATTGTATTGGGTCCCTGAGGACTCTCTAAGTGTGTATCCAGACCAGACAAGTTTGATAGTTCACTTGCTTTAGTCAGACCCAAATGTGTGTGTGTGTTTTTATTTTTTTTTCCATTTTGGTGCGGATCACTTTCACACTTTACATTTTAGTAAGTGGACCAAAATCTGTTAACAAAGCCACACACCTTCAGAAACAACATTCGCATGAGGTGCTAAATGCACAAGTGAAGTCCAAAAGTTAGCAATTGTACAATTGCTATACTACTGTTAGATTTGTTTTTTTTAAATCAACCAAATGGCAAGGCGGCTATGGATGATAGTGATCAGTGTGCATTATGTTGTGACATTTGTTGCTTTTTATGTAAGATGTAGGCTAAAAGGTATGTGTGCCAGGATATTAGCCATATTCATACAGCAGTCCTGCTTTTCACTGCAGGTCACACAATTATTAAATGATCTAGCATAGCTAAGAAAGACTTGGCACACCATCCACTTTGGCTAGGAATCCTCTGACCCAACCAAAACAGCATGGATTAGGTACGGTCTGCTTTCACACCTCCAGAAGATCCGCACCAGGGTTCCTTTGGTCCGAACCTAGTCAGACCTTTCAATGCAGTCTCCGTCTGCTTGTTTGGTGCGGACCAGAGTTTGTGGTTTGAATTCAGACCATTCCAAAAGGTCCAAACCAACAGAAATGTGGTTTGTTTATTATTTGCTCCGGACCAAATGTATATGTGTAGGTCTGAATACACCCTAAGTGTTGAATTAACGCTGCCTTGATTATTGTGCTGCTACATGCCACAGTACTATATAGCCTTGTAGAGTGGGGCATTTGACATGAAAAGGCCTAATGATGAAATAGTCTCATAACAGACAAACTCCATTGTAAAGTGCAAAATAGAGCAAGAGTACATACCGTAGAATAACTTCATAAATTCAATGAAGCAAAAAGATTGGATTATAATCCATTTGTACAACACTTGGTACTCCTGTTTGGCAGTAATGGTTTTACTTCCCAAAAAATTATCAATTCAGTTTCCAGTGAAACGTACATGTCACATGTCAAGTACATTTTGTCCCTTGTTCCTTTCAGCAAATGACCCACTCTCAGACAGCAACATCACTTTGACCATCAGAATTAGACCTGACATTAAACGTATTCACAGACAATGTCATTTTTCATACAAGTTATCTTTCTTGTAGCCTTTCAGTGCAGGTGGGCCCGCCTGCTGAAAAAAGCTGAACGATCACTCGTCATAAGACCAGTGCTATGATATTTGAGGGTCAATAACAGATTACTTGGTGATTACGATTTTGATAACAGGCTTCAGTGCATCCCACAGATTTGTTGTTACTTAATGAAAGGGGGGGGGGGGTAGCTGGTACCAAGGTTAGAGTGTATAGAACAGAAGACAGTTTTGTGATGTTCCATATGAAATATGAAATCAAAACTTTAGATTTAACTTCCACAACACAAAATCTTGTGTTTTCAGGGAAGCTTAGTTCAGGTGGTAGGCGTTTATTATTACCAGAGAGAGTGGATAATACTCCTAGAATCCCTGTTATTATGGTGGCCGGGTTAAGAATAAAGTGCTAGAGGAGACACTAAGCTTATACCAGGGGCCCAGCTACAAGAGGCTGCAGACAGGATCTGTGAAGACGTATTTAGTCAGGTCCATTCTTTTAGTTAGGAATCAGGAAATATGATATTTCTCTTACCTTTTGTGGAGCGACAAGAAGGGCAGAGGAGAGGGGGAAGATACATGGAAAAGAAGAAGAAAAAGAAAGGAATATTCGGTTTAGAGACAGGCACAATAATACAGTGACAACAAACAACACATACTGTACATGAAAATTATACTTACCCATTGGGGGAATACAGACTCAAAAGTAACTGATTAGTAATGACAAGACTGCAATTTATAAAGGCAAATGAAGCAGGAAAATATACAGAGCACATTGTGTGTAGTTGCCACATCATGCTACCAGTATTGGGTTTACTGGAGGAAGTTATATTACAGATGTATTTTCAGTTTGGCAAAAATCTGGAATTTCTGATTCTGAGCCAATATGCTCCACCAAATTATGTAAGACGCATGAAAAACACTTTCCATTTCTTTTAAATACAGACAGACAGGAAGATGAACAGACACACAGAGTTACATAACAGAGGAACAACACAAATGAAAGAACACCTTACTGAAAGGATGGCATCTCTGAGTACAGGTACAGCCAATACCCTTTCTCAAAGAAAACAGAACTGCATATTGTATACAGCTCATTAAATGTGTAGTATGGAACTACAACATATATCATCATCATCATCAGCAGCAGCAGCAGCAGACACTTGCACCTGTTTACATACTAAGTCGTTGTATTTGTTAATTTCTTGAGAAGGAATTGAAATTATTTTCACTGAAAGACTTCATGCTCAGCGTATCAGTCATATCTAAAAACATGTTTCACATAACTTTGTCTAGCTGGAGGTACCCAACCTTCTTCAGCAAATACATCACCTAGCCAAAAAAAAGTCAGCACAACAAAACAATATGAAAATAGCTCACTGTATCGAAGGGAGAAAGAAGGCAGACTGGGCAGTTTCTATTGCCCTTTGTTTCCTATTACTTGATGTAAGACCATAAGAGGTGCAGAGACTGTGTAAGTCATGTATGGGATAGGTGACCCTGGTGTGAGGGAACCCAAGTGATAGGTGACATTACTGCATGGGAGAAAGGGGTCAAGAGCTGTGTGAGGAGACAGAGTGTGTGAGCCACATTGGTGCAATTCCTAGAAAGGGAAAGTCTGTGTGAAGGTGTGACCATTATCAGGGATGTTGGGTTTTTCCGGTCTACCACTAGGCCAGAGAGTGCCAGAGAGTGCATGTGAAGTGAAGTGAAAGTCCAACTGGGAAACTCCAACTCCCAATGTCATTGTGACACAGCACTCCACAGCATACAAGTGTTCACTGCACACTGCACACAACAAAATTGCCTTTATGCCTCACCCGTGCAAGGGGGGAGCACCCGTGCAAGGGGGCAGCACCCAATGGCGACCCTAGGGAGCAGTGCGGAGGGACGGTACCTCAGGGTACCTCAGTCATGGAGGAGGATGGGGGAGAGCACTGGTTAATTACTCCCCCCACCAACCTGGCAGGTCGGGAGTCGAACCGGCAACCTTTGGGCTACAAGTCTGACACCCTAACCGCTTCCCCATGACTGCCCAAGTCAGTGTGATGGTGTGACTATCAGGGATGCTGGGTGTTTTCGGTCTGCTGCTATGCCAAGTCGTTGGTGTCACGGCCAGAGTACATGTTTGGTAGCCTGATGGCCTGAGTTGAAATCCAGACAGGCTTCTGCCCTCTGCTACACGTGCATGACATTACATATACTGTAAGCATAGCACTGAAAGAACAACTTATCAGTCTTTGTTTAGATCAACCTTTTCCAACAAAAGCCCAATTGTTCAGGGCCTACCTCTGGCCCAATAATCAATAAAACTCAAATAAATGGTCGTCAGCAACATACACACATATATTATTTAGATTTTTTTGAAAAGTATTTCAAGGCTCCCTTGGAATACCTTCAGGGACCACCAGAGGGCCACAGTTTGAGAATGACTGGTGCGTTGCCTATAAATAAGTAAACAAAGGTTGGGAGAGCATACAGTATATTTCTATTGAAAAAATGGTCAGCAAAGTCCCGATTATGGACCATGTACAGTAGTACACTGTCGTGTGGAGAAGATTTGGGATGTCCCGAGCAAAGCACTCATCCTCTCAACATTTGGACAAAAGCTTTTAGGGAGAGCTTTATCTCACTCACCAGTTGCAGTAAAACAAGACTGCAGATGGAGGGAAACAGGACATAATACATAATAATGTCATGTATTCTAATGTAATGTAATATAATGTAATGATACATGTTTACAGAATGATGCTGTGATAAATGTAGACCACAGTCAAAAGCTAATGTAACACATTGAGACAATGAGTGTGACTATTTCCCATAGTTCCTTAAGCAAAGCTGCAATGTTCTGCACATGAATGTGTTTATAGTGTTAGTCATGTATAAACATACAGGATGCAGTGGATGCCAGTTATGCAACAGAGGAATATATTGATTACAGCGCGGGTACATTGACTCACTTACAATCTAGGCAAAATCCCACTTGGCACCCATGCCATGCCACACACACACACACATGCACACGCACGCACGCACACACACACAAACACACACACACACGCACGCACACGCACACACACACACACACACACGCACACACGTCTTATGTTTTTATATTTTCCCTGTGTTTTATGTTTATTATGCTATGTTGTATACTGGGTATGTGAGTACTGTACGTAATGCAGTGATGGTATGAAGCCCAAGACAAATTCCCCCTGGGGACAATTAAGTACACTACTATCTCATTTATACTAGTAATCGGAAGATGTTTTAAAGGTGGGGTTGCAGGCTATGATGTCACGGTGGAGAGAACTCCCCCAGGGTTCTACTGTAAGGTTCTATAGTCTCTGAATAATTCAGAGACTATAGAACCTTACAGTAGAACCCAGGGGGAATTCTCCCCACCGTGGCACCATAACCTGCAACCCCACCTTTAACATTTCTCTCGGTTTGAACAGTATTTGTTAGCCTGCCCTACACAGCAAAGTTAAAGCCTCCTCCTCCTCCTTGTTTTGCTCAATCGCACAAAATGTACGTCTCATTTCTTCCAGATTCATCCCACATTGGAGATGAGCCATATGGGCTGTATCATGTGGTAATCAGAAAGGCTTTATTTTTACAGGACCGCACCACTCTGCACATCTGATGATGAGACTATAGCACTTCTAAACACATAATACGCTGCTTTCACAATTGGGAGACAGCTGTGAGTTTAAAATATCATCTAGGGTCCGGTGTCCTACAAGAGTAGAGTAGCAGGAAATGAACAGCCCAAAATACAGATGTCACAGACCCCTCCAGGGCTCGAAGGAACCCCCCTCCGGTTTAGGAGCAAATGGACCGATCTACACGGTGACTAACCCTGTTGCTATGGCAACACATCCCACCTCCTGGCCTGGTAGCTGGTGTGTGTGCGCGTGTGTGCATGTGTGAGCGTGTGTGTGTGTGTGAGAGAGGAAGAGAGTGCGAGTGTGTGTGTGAGTGGCAGTGTGTATTTATGAGGGGGATGGTGGGGGTGGGGCGCAGGCAAGCACAGGGAAGAAAAAAAAACAGCCTCTCTCTGGGCTGAGGGAAAGCATGGTACAGCACAATCAGGTCAGATGAAATACTGTGTGGCAAAGCCTAGCCTGTATATATAATTAAGAAAAGAAATCAGAGGTTTATAAACATCCATGATGCTCCTTGTGTCTATTTATTTGTTAGCACATCCCAATGTTTTCTTTATGTGTAATTTAAGGATAGATTGTGGAGAATAAAATGGGTTGTAGTACTGTATTAAATGAAGCATTGTGGCATCAAATTTCCGCAGTGGCTTAGCAGGACAAGCATGATGGAATATGTGATGGAAAACACTTTGGACAATGTAGACTAAACGTGGTCACACAGTCAGGCTAAACGGCAACTGAGGCACAGACACGCCCTGCAGCACGGTATAGGATCCACAATGGCTAGAATCCTTCCCAACAAAATGAATAACATATATGGTTTGTGTCCCAACTAACAATGCTGTATATTAAAGATGACTAAAGTGAGGCATCTTTGTCGCGTGCCTACTTGTGCTTTCCTCCATGGCATAAATAGACAGCCAGTCTAGACCATACATTTTTAAACAGCATCCCATTTTGCTTTGGTAAGGGGAAATGTAGGTAAGATAGCAAACCAGGTAAAAACATATATTTTTTTCAAACACACAAACACACATAATTTGATACTCATGCACACATGAATACTCTTTCAGTCAGAGCCCATAAAATGTGTTAAGCACACAGTGGTGGCTGACTATTTGTTTTCCCTTTTCAATGCTACAGTATAGTCTGGTGTGTACAAAAACAAAGGGTGCTATGTTCATGGAAGTATAATGAAAAGGAGACCGCAGTCTATTTGCGATTCACATACAGTACAACAGTGGGTGAGTGTAATACACAAGGGTAAGCCAAGTGTGATTCACAACACTATTTTGTGCTACCAAAGTGCCATTGCAGTGATATTTGAAAAGGAGAGAGTGAAATGGGTTTGGAGAAGGGGTGTCAAACTCAAATTCACAGTAGAGTCACTGAACGATCCCAAGGCTTGTGTTACCCTATTTAACACACATGCAGCTGTTTGATTACATTAAATACATGAAAAATGCTCACATGGCTATGGGAGTAAATCCCAAAATGGTTTCAAACAATAACAATGCACAGGTCCATTATACACAGATGCTGGACCAAAAGCGCAAGTATCCAAAAAGTATATGCAGAGCTAAAAGAGGATGCCATGCTCCCTCAGCAAATCCATACTTGGTTTATTTAGGACACCATAATACATCACTGCTCAGTGGCGGCTATCAGAGGCTCCTTGAGAGTGAAGATGCACATCTACAAGAAAAATACTCCAGGTGCCATAGAGTTAAAGTAGATGATGTGAGATAGTGCTCTGCTCTACACACTGGGTATACGCTCCAAAAGTATTTTGTTAACTTCAAAATAGCACGAAAACTGAAAATAAAGTCTGCGACACCAAGTCCCCGTTTCTCTTGCTTTAATGTGACATTTTGGGGCAGCATGGAGGACATTTCTGTTTTCATGTGACTTTGCTAGTCCTGCACCCAATCTTTTTGAGACAGACGTTGGTGATTTTGTTCTTAGTTACACTTTAACTTCACAAAAGCAACCACTTTTTGGAGCATACGACTATAACCACTGTGCCGACCACTCTCTCACAGGTATCCAAGGTGCTCCCCTCACCTAACTGTCTTTTAAGCAACTAATCATCATCAACATGGCCGTCGGGTAGAAGAGATTAATATAAGTTCAAGGCAGCAATGCGTGGCCAGAGGAGATCAGGGGTGTGTTACTCAAAAACGTAGTTGTTAGCCAGTTCGCAACTTCGGTAGTTAGTTGCCAGTGGGGAATTGCATTCCAAACAACAAAGTAGCTAACATAGTTAGCAACTATGGCTTGAAGAAATGCACTCCAGGACAGGAACGTCAACTGAGAGGAGGTAGTGCTATGTACACTGAGTCACAGATTTTATAATGTTGTCAAGATTCTTTGTGTGTTTTTATGATGGACTGTTTTTATTTATTTCTTAGCCCTTGTTTATTATGCATTCGTCCTGTCTTCCTGTTATGTGCTGTGTGTATGGCCAGGTGGCATTCGATTTCCCCCTTGGGGATTAATAAAGTCTCTCTCTCTCTCTCTCTCTCTCTCTCTCTCTCTCTCTCTCTCTCTCTCTCTTTCTCTCTCTCTCTCTCTCTCTCTCTCTCTCTCTCTCTCTCTCTCTCAGATAGTGGCTACTGAGCTATCCTGCAGCAACTCATACACCAGCTAAGAGGACAGGCTGTTCCCACTGCAGTGCTGAGTATGTTCACTCCCCCAGCACATAGCCTACTTGCCACACATGTATACAGCTATACATGACCACAGGTAACCCACATAGACAAATGGGCCTCCTTCAACATGAAGACAGTCTGTTAAGCATGAGTTGATTTGGTGGATTCTGTCAACATTTAAACTGCTTCAAAATCATTCATTGTTCACTCCCCCAGCACATACCCTACTTGCTAGACATCTGTTTAGATATGTATGACTAACCCACTTACAAAAACAGCAATCAGCTTCCCTCAGCATAAAGAGAGGCTGTTAAGCACGAGGTGATTTGCTGGATGCCGTCAATATTTAAACTGCTTCAAAATCAGAGACTAGATCTATTCTGGTGCAAAAGGAAGATGCAGAGTTACAGTAATGTAGCACTCTCTTCTGGTATCCTAATCAATACCAAAATCTGATTGTTTTGAAGCTTCACCCCCTGAGAATACTGGGGTGCATTTCTCCAAAGAGAAGTTGTTAACCTGTTAGCAACTTTGGTAGTTGCCAATGGGAAAATGTATTGAAAACAACATAGTAGCTAATGTAGTAAGCAAATTTGGTTTCGAGAAATGCACCCCAGGTCTGCTTCTGTGTATAGTGAGAGCAGCTACTGTGCCACTGCGTGTGCCTGTATTGGTGTGGGTGGGTGAGTGGGTGCAGAGGTATGCTGCTGCTGCGGTGAAGGAAGTAAATGGCAATATACTGAACAGCAGACAGTGACCCACAGGCTTTTGCATACTGTATGTATTTATATGGTAACTCCTGTATATATAACAAAGAGCTCATCACAAACATGAGCAGCAGTGTGATGCTTCGACAGGATGAGACACTTTTACACAGTGTGTCTACTGATCACTGAGATTACCGTCTGTCATTAAACTGTTGCCTGTTAAACAAAACAAACAAAAAAACAAATCCATAATAAACAGCAACACCATACAGCCTACCATAGCAAGCAAACAATATGAATACACTGCCAGAACACAGAAGCAAAACACAAAGCCAAAAAGTAGCACTGACTATCATCAATCTGCTTCACTTTCTTGCAGTGTATTTTCTAATATTATTTTTTAAGTGCTAACTGAACTTAGCTGAATTAAGGAGGTAGGTACTGATATCAAGCGTAAATAGCTGCACTGTATCCTCTTTCATCCTTACACAAGACGCCTCATGAGGTAGATCATTTCAATAACTACATAAGGCTAACATTGAAACAGACTAACAGTGGTAACAAAGTCATCAAAGCATTATCAGAAAAAAAGAAACATTAACAATCGGCATTGTCATCTGAGGCACCATAGTGTGCCACATTGTAGCCAAACAACAACAAAGCAAACAAAGCCCAGAAACAACAAATCCTGCTTGCTTTGACCATATTATGCATCAATCAACTAACATTCAAACAAGTTTCATACCAGTAATTGTTACTATCTCAATGTATCAACACTACCGTTGTCAAAGAATTTAGTTGCCTATGGAAGAAAGATGAAAGTACCCAGGTAATCTAACAAGTATAAATGGAGCAAGGAAGTATGTGGACAATATACGGGCACAGTAAATAAATAATACATGTAAGCTGGTGCTGAAAGGGCTATGCACAGAGTAGGATAACCTTTGTAGTTGGAGATAGTGGACAAACCCCATGTTGAACAACAAACAGTGTAAGCTGCAGCTGCCTTTACAGCCATAGGAGACTAGGCCTCAATGAGGATATGGATGAGGTCAAGGATACAAAATGAGGACACCCAGGTGTCAAAGCCACTAGTACAAACTGAGCAAGAGAGAGTAGGCTTACAAGAGCACAGTAAATAAGTATGGGGTGAAAAAGCTAGGCAAATACTATAGCCTAGAGTTAAATGTATTGTCGCCCCAAACTCCATGTGGGATAGACAGTGTATCTGTGGCTGCCTTTACAGCTGCATTGTATCCCTCAGCTAACAGCATTAACAGGGGACTAGGCCCCAATGGAGGATATGAATGAGGTCAAGGATACAAAATGAGGATACCCAGGGGTCAAAGCCACTAGTACAAACTGAGCGAGACAGAGTACAAGAGCACAGTAAATAATAAGCATGGGTTGAACAGTTTTCGAAGAGTTAGATGTAGCGTAGCCCTAAAGGGTTAAAGGTAGTAGGCAAACCACTGACGTATAATAGTATACTATACACGTCAGTGGGGAAAACCCCATGTGGAACAGACAGTGTAGCTGCGGCTGCCTTTACAGCTGTGTTGTATCCCTCAAGAAACAGGACCCTCTCGAAAACGAGATTTTTATCTCAAGAGGCTATCCTCTAATAAAGAAATGTGAAATTTGAAAGATCATTGACAGAGGACCATGTGACAAATCTGATTGAATAGAATACCACAGGTGTTGGTCTTTAGGAATATCTTGGGGGATGTTATGTACAGTCAGACACAGTACTGTCACAATTGGAACATGCTAACAAAGCAGCCCTCTTCTGGGTGGGTGACTATTTATTTTCTGACTGAAGGCCTCTATGCGCCAATCTACAGTATCATCACTCTATCCCTTAAGTGCAGCACACTGCAGAATCTGAATTCTACCATACCATCATACAAACACACATCACACAGGCACACATCAGCGGATGTAGTTCTCATGAGATGCTCAGTGCATTAGCGAGGAGTGTCTACAAAAACTATAAATAGCCATATTGTCCTATTGGTTGGCACCCTCCCACTGACTGACAATGCAATGTGTTATGTGTGAATGCAAAGCCTTCTCCTAACAGGGGAGAAACATCTTCAAGGAAACATAGGATATAAATATAACGGAATTAAAACAAAACAGTATGCATATGTGTCTGACTGTACATTTTAGAATATGTACTCTATTTCAAACCAATGATTCACAGGTTACAGCCAGAGAAACCTAGAAAATCTTTGTTACGGTACACAAGGACATACAACATAAGGTATACGTCCACAAAGGTACTGGAGTCTACATTACATAACCACATAGCTAACTGTTCATTTCTATTCCTCCGAATCAAGAGAGGAAGATAAACACAAGTCTGTGCTTAACCCAGCTTCACATCTCCTCATCTCCCAGAGACTCTCCTCCTTTTCTGCAGCACTGACTGTTGCCGTGACAACCGGTATGACCTTGCTTCCAGTCTCTGCAGCGAATGAAGAAGGGAGGAGGGGATGGGGAACTAACTGCACACGAGGCACAACACAACACTGCAGACCTCTCCAGCCTGCTCTCCTTTCCTTTCCTTCCTGTCTGTCTGTGGCTCGGACTGGCAAAAGGGAGTGGAAGTCTATGTTGTGAGGCCACAGAAATGTCTGTGTGACTATCAGTCATCCATCCACTCACAGAACTAAGAGTGGATGAGCTACAGAATTAGGAACAGTCTCAATAGGTTAGGATGAGAACAAAGGATGTAGGCTACATGCTTTGAGATATAGACTACAGTATGTTTTCACCATCACCACAATGTATTTTGTGTTGTATTTTGTGAGCTATCCTCTATTACATAAAGCGCACTGCTATTCATATGATTACCTGCATACTATGCCAAAAGACACATAGCAAAGCAATATCTTTGCACCACTTAAATGGCATAAAGAATTCATCATGACTGAAAAGGATGTGGACAACACTTCGTTGATCACAGCTTCACCGTCACAATCTGTGTTGATAAATCAATGAGTCTTAAAGCATGCCTCACACAAGGGTGTGGCTCATAAATCAGTGAAAACTGGGGTCCTTTATGCTACAGCAATCCCAAACAAGGCTGAATGAAAGGCACAATGCTAATAGAAGCTAAGCTAAGCTAAGCTAAGATGAGCTATATAAGACTGCAGGGCTAACTGGGACGGGAAATGGAGGAGAGAAGAGATGAGAAGAACAGAGCACTGTTACCATTTCAAAGCCTCTCTATCCCAGTGGTGAGAGAGAGAGAGAGAGAGAGAGAGAGAGAGAGAGAGAGAGAGAGAGAGAGAGAGAGAGAGAGAGAGAGAGAGAGAGAGAGAGAGAGAGAGAGAGAGAGAGAGAGAGAGAGAGAGAGAGAGAGATGGTTGAATGTGGGTCAGTGTGCTTAGGGTGTGGGAGGGGGATGGAGGAGATTGAGAAAGAGAGGAAAAGGGAACAGGGAAGGAATGAGAATCAAGCACGCTGAGAGGAAAGGAATACAGAGAGAGAGAGAGAGAGAGAGAGAGAGAGGGAGAGAGAGAGAGAGAGAGAGAGAGAGAGGGAGAGAGAGAGAGAGGGAGAGAAGGGAGATAGAGGTAATCCTATCCTGAAACTAATCATATTATGAGTGAGAAGCTATTCAATTGGCGTTTTTCATAGTAACATGACCCATAAACTGTGGGCATTGTGAGTTAGTATTCATCTGTCATACAGAGGAAATGTATTTAGTTAATATTATGTACTTGCATGGGATCTGATTACAGTATGGGCTCATGGCAGTGATTATGGTCACATTCACCATTTGGCTTCGAATACTCTTATAGTACCTTTCTGAGCACCGTCTTGTGCTCACAGTTTCAAACATAATGCAAGTAACTGAGCTGGAATCCAGAACAAAAAAAAGGGCTTTGGCGTTCAGTTAAGTTTGGCGAAGGTGCTCTTTGGTTATCCTTTACTAAGGATCCATCCAAGTCAATGAGAAATATCCAAGGCACTTTTCTTCTTGGTTAAAACGCTTTTAATAAAATTAGCTAGTTCATAGTGGAACTGTTAAAAATTGCCAATTAGTTCCACTATGAACTAGCTAATTTTATTAAAAGCTTTTTAACTGAGCTGGAATGCCAGTCTTTCTCACTTCAAAAGGTGAGACTGTGATAGCTATGTGCATATAAAATGAAAAGATGACATGGTGGTTTATCTTTTGTATCAGTGTTGTAGTGTTGTATCAGACATAACAATTTTCATAATTTACCAGAAAACAAATACCACAGTACAACAGACAACATTTCAATATCTAATCTATTTCAAATGTGCAGGTTTTGCAATTGCATGTAATTATTATGTATGAGGTGACAAACAACACAATCAGAAGTACAGTATAGCATCCCGTAACATGTTGTTTTGAATGTTGAATGTGACTGAATCTGCATTTGATCCAGGAGATGAAGAGATGGGTGGTTCTTTTTTTTCACAGAAACTACTGTGTACACACGTGCACATGCGGATGTGTGAATACATTATATGTTTCTCTATCCAGGCCACAAAACACACACACACACACACACACAGTAGAACACAGTAACACAGCCCAATCACTCTACCCCACACATAAAGAGTTGCACAGTAACACAGCCCGTTCGCTCTACCCCACCCCACAACACCCCACCACATGGAGATGACAAGTCAGACTGCTCCTGTACACATGACAGACAACTCTCTGAATGGTAACTGACCCTTGGCATGCATGACACCAGTCAGAGTGACCCACAAGTCACAGTGACCCCAAAGTAAAAGTCACACAACTTCATGACGCACGTATGAATCTTTATGGATTTTTATGGACATAGTATGGATAATATAGCTTTACAGCCATTTCACTGCATGCCGAACTGTACGTACAGCAACTCTATGATATTTTTCAATGAATGTGAACAGATAAACAACATCCTTTGCATAAACCACCCTTGTCAGTAGAGTATGTTATGCTGGCTCTTCCTCACCTCTAATGTGACCTCAGCATCCAGCTGCTCTTGACTTTTCTGTCTCTGCACTGTTCCTGGCCGACTCAGGTTGATGGTCAGGGTGTTCTGGTTGTAGAGCCGCACAGGTTTCATGTCGCTGCGACGGGAGTCGGTGGTGGCGCTGCAGAACTCGCGGGCCGGCTGCAGGGGGTTCCGTTCCGTCAGTCGGAGGGAGAGTACATGGTGGGATAGTAATAAGGGATGACGGGCAGGTTATTGGCTGATTGGGATGACGGGCAGGTTATTGGCTGAGTTATTAAACTTGGATTTTTTTTCCCACACACCTCAACTGGCAGATGCGTTGGAGATGGCCCTTGGGTCGCTCTGTAGACTATTTGAAAAAACTCCAGCACACTGACCATTTCGCTATTTTTCTTTAATGAACAATGTTTCGGTCCTAGACCTTCAGGACTAAAACGTTGTTCATTAAAGAAAAACAACAAAATAGTCAAGTGTGCGGGAGTTTTTTCAAATAGTCTATTAGCTGATTTATAGAATAACCTTGTCTGTCTCCATCTGTAGACTTTCACAGATATGATGATGGCAATGAGGGAGAAAATGAAGAGTATTGACACCACAATCAGGGAGAGGATTAAGTAAAAAGTCAGGTTCTCGTTGTATTCCTTGTCGTGCGTAAACTCAGTGAACTCTGACAGCACTTCAGGGAAGCTGTCGGCCACTGCCACGTTCACAGTGACTGTAGCAGAGCGAGAGGGCTGTCCGTTGTCCTCCACTATAACAGTGAGTTTCTGTTTCACAGCATCTTTATCAGTCACCTGGCGCACAGTTCTGATCTCTCCATTCTGTGCGCCCACTTCAAACAGCGGCCTGTCTGCAGCTTTCTGTAGTTTATATGAGAGCCAGGCATTCTGTCCAGAGTCCACATCTACAGCCACCACTTTAGTGACCAGATAGCCGATATCAGCTGATCGAGGGACTATTTCAGCCACAGCAGAGCTACTGGTCTGTACTGGATAAAGTATCTGAGGTGCGTTATCATTCTGATCTTGAAAAAAGATGTTTAAGGTGACATTAGCACTCAGGGGAAGGCTGCCTCCATCCTGTGCTTTTATTATATTTTCAGAGATTTCATCTGTTTGTAATCAAATGGCTTCATGGCCTAGATTGCACCAGTATCTGTGCCTCTGGAAATAAAAGTCTCAAGGGGCGTGCCATTTAAACTCCCATCATTTATGAAATACGATAATCGAGAACTTGGTCCCCAGTCTGTATCAATCATTTTGACCACAAAAATACAGAGATGGGGAGTTGTTTTCTGGCACGTTTGCATTATATATTTTGTGCTCAAACTGTTGAGCATTGTCATTAATGTCTGATATCTTGAGCCTCAATGCCTCTTCAATGGAGAGAGATGGGTTTCCTCCATCCACTGCAGTAATGGTGATATTGTATTCAGATGTTAGTTCTCTGTGCAATTCGGAACCTGTCACAAGGTTGTAATAGTTTGGCATTGTTGAAATAATTATGAATGGATAAGATGGCGATATTGAACATGAAACTTTCCCATTTTCACCTGAGTCAATGTCTTGGACCTTGGTCATAGCTATAACAGTACCAACAGCTGCATCTTCTGGTAAAACACTTGAGGCTATTTTTACGGTCCCAGAACGTTGAGGACTGCTGCCATCAAAAGTGGTGAGGTTGGCATGCAACAACCGCACCGAAAACCAAAACCATATTATTCACAAACATACCGAACCGTGACATGAAAACCCAACAGACCGCAGTCCATGCAGTGCCCACAAAATATCTATTAAAACAATGGCATTTGAGATCACTGAGGATGAAGCAATTAAAATCACACGATTTTCAATATACCGGTAAGCCTATACAATAAGCCCATACAAACCAAACTATAAGCCTACGCAACCCAAAAGTTGGATATTTAGTGATGATAAGTCTGATTCTATAAGCCAACTGAAAGAGGGCATTTGGGACGCTCACACAGGGCACATCAGCTGACAACAGTTTGAGTGCAAGTGCAGGTTAGCACAAGGCGGTTCTCAGACACGTACAAAAGGTCAAATTTGACATGCTTATCATTACATTATAACTAATTATATAAATATAGTTTAATATTCCTAGTACACTGTGCAAAAAAACAAAACAAACAAAAACAGTAAAGAACCGAAAACCATGACCTTGATACCGTGATATGGACCAAACCGTGAATTTTGTAAACCTTGCCATGGTAATGCTGATCCTTCTGTTCTCTTTCTAATGGCCATTTGAGAACCATTTCGACATTCTTAACGCCACCTTTATTGCTTTGTAAGTTTTGGCTAAAGTGGTCAGTGGGGTTTAAAACACATTTCTTCAAGGAATTCACCCCCACATCAGAATCAATTGCACCCTCCACAGAGAAGTGCGCCCCTGTTAATGACGATTCGCTAATTTCTTGGTCTATTTCATTAGTGGGGAACACAGGACTCTTGTCATTTATGTCCATTATGTCAATCAAGGCATGATGGGATTTTCAAGAATAAAGTCAAAACCAAGACTGCATGCAGATATTTCCCCGCACAGCATCTCACAGTCTATTCTTTCCTTTATCACCAACTGGCCTTTTTCTCTATCCAGCCCAACGTACTCACTGCCATTCGATGTGAACACACAAGCTCTCCCAGAAACTAGTAGTCACTTCAAATCCCCTTCCAGGTCATTTGCTATATTCCCAATGATAGATCCTTTAGCACAAGGGTGGGGAACCTTTTTCATTTGAGGGACCACTTCAAATTCATCCGAGGGCCGTAAAAGTCCTCTAAGGGCCGTACTATGAACACAAACCAGGATTTCCCAGTGCACTTTAGGCCTATATTGAAGGCAGCCACCTGTAAAACAGATTCCACCTTCTCAAGGTCCCCTGAATATAACTTAATTGAATAGTAAATGTATTTTCTAAGATTCCTTTACAAAATATGTCATATTTCATGTGAAGTTGCTTAACATTAAAATTATATTGGGGGCTGGATAAAGCGACCTCAAGGGCCGCAAACGGCCCTCGAGACATAGGTTCCCCACCCCTGCTCTAGCCATTTCCGCGGGTATGGAATAGCGAATTTACACCATCACAACGTGAAATAGAGTAGCATATAACAACGCAAACAATGGCCATCTTTTACGACAGTCTCGTCCTCCCATTTTGATGTAACCGTGTTGCGCACTGTGCATTTAGAAAAAACAAAACAGAAAGACTACCTGCTACAAAAATGTTTACGAATGAAGGGTCAGTTTTTTGTAATGGGGTAGGATACTCTTTTCGTGACACAGTGACTAGATAGACAGTCACAATACCCACTGAGTGAAATGTTCAGATAACAATTTTTTTAGGGATAAGGGAAAATGGGAGGTACTGATGTAGCCTACAAATTATACACATGATGTACAGCGACACTCAAAGTCCAGACACGGTATTACAACTGACAAGATGCTGTTAAATAAAGCAGGTGATGCTTTTAACATTTAGAGTGTAAGTATATTGTTAAGAAGAAGAGTGCATCAGGGCATGCATCAGGGGGTAGGCTACCTGAATGGACCAGGCCTGCGTGACCCGTGAATAAAAGAGTTACAGTAGAGACGGATAGTAGAAGAAAGAGAAAGAGTGCTGTGAGTTATGTAGGCCTACTCTGTAGATCTACATCCAATGTATGCTTACAATCCTACACTCCCAAGGTTCCTAAAGCTTAACTCAATAGTAATACTACTGTAGGTCAAATAATACTTATTGTGGTGCAAGAATGACTAACGTTTCGACGGAGCGCGTCTTTATCAGAGTCAAGAGGCTTGAATCTGATGAAGACGCACTGCGTCGAAACGTTTGTCATCCTTGCACCACATACAAATATCAGCAAAACGTATCCTGTGTGCTCCAGTCATCCTTGGGCCAGTCTCCTTTGAAGTGGACCAGCTTGCTTTCAACTGAATACAGTCCCAGACTGCGAGCACCAAAAAGGCTAGAGTGCAAGTGACCTCCTTTCCTAAGTCAAATAATACTTTTCCTACACATTTTCACATGGACAGCACTTCACAAATGCAGTTTCTGAATATTCCAAAGAGTGGACGTCTCTCACCTCCAAAGACAGATCAATATCCATGGGATCTTTCTTTTCTCTCTGAACTGTCCCAGGTCGACTCATGCTCGCCAGTGTGCTCTGGCTGTACGGTCTAGGTTTTACGTCAGTCATCCTTGAGTCAGTTGTTCCACACACCTCGTAGTTGTAAACGTGCTGCAAAGTTCCGTCAGAGTACATTGTTGGGTAATAAGGGATGACGGGGAGATTATTGGCTGATTTATAGAATAACTTTCTCTGTCTCCATCTGTAGATTTTAACAGATATGATCGCAATGACAGAGAAAATAAAAAGTATTGACACTACAATGAGAGCCAACAACAAAAAGAAAGTCAAGTTGTTATTGTAATCCTTGTCGTGCGTAAACTCGGTGAACTCTGAGAGCACTTCAGGGAAGCTGTCGGCCACTGCCACGTTCACAGTGACTGTAGCAGAGCGAGAGGGCTGTCCGTTGTCCTCCACTATAACAGTGAGTTTCTGTTTCACAGCATCTTTATCAGTCACCTGGCGCACAGTTCTGATCTCTCCATTCTGTGCGCCCACTTCAAACAGCGGCCTGTCTGCAGCTTTCTGTAGTTTATATGAGAGCCAGGCATTCTGTCCAGAGTCCACATCTACAGCCACCACTTTAGTGACCAGATAGCCAATATCAGCTGACCGAGGCACAATCTCAGCTACAGCAGAGCTACTGGTCTGTACTGGATAAAGTATCTGAGGCGCGTTATCATTCTGATCCTGAACAAAGATCTTCAGTGTTGCGTTGGTGCTGAGAGGGGGAGTGCCACCGTCTTGTGCTTTAATTTTTATATTAAACGATTTAAGTTGTTCATAATCAAAAGATTTAGTCGCATATATCACTCCTGTGTCCGAATTTATAGAAATATATGAAGCAAGAGAGGCACCATTTAAAGCCCCTTCCTCGAGAAAGTAAGATACACGTGCATTGGGACCCCAATCGGCATCCTTAGCATTTACCGTAAATATAGACAAAGATGGGGAGTTATTTTCATTCACATACACATCATATGTGTCCTGTTCAAACTGAGGAGCATTGTCATTAATGTCTGATATCTTTACAGTCAGTGTCTCTCTGCTCGAGAGCGGAGGAGTGCCTCCATCCACTGCTGTGACGGTTATATTGTACTCGGGTAGCTGTTCTCTGTCCAGTGCTGAATCTGTCACCAGGTTATAGTAGGTGGATAAGGACCGCACTATTTTAAATGGAGAATTGCGGTCAATAGAACATGTGACTTTTCCATTGTCACCTGCATCGAGGTCTTGGACATTCAGCATCGCAACGACTGTTCCCAGTGCTGCGTTTTCCGGTAACGCGCTGGTGAATGACATGACCGTAATCTTTGGGACATTGTCGTTTACATCTATGACATCAATGATAACTTCGCGGGACTGCGTTAAGCCGCCATTGTCTTTCGCGGCAACCTTCATCTTGAATTGTTTATTTTTCTCATAATCAATGGGCCCACTGACCATAATTTGACCAGACTCCGTGTCGATAGTAAACAATGCCATAATATTCGCTGCAGCATGCTCAAAATAGTATTGTATGTGAGCATTACCCCCCTCATCAGCGTCAGACGCACTGACTGTTGTCACCAGAGTGCCAACTGCTGAATTCTCAGGAACAGATGCCTTATACACTGCTTGGTTAAATACTGGCGCGTTGTCATTGTTATCAAGAACAGTGATGTGGATTTTTACTGTGCCAGACCTTTGTGGGCTTCCGCCATCGACGGCGGTGACAGTAAGATAATGATGCTCTTTCATCTCTCGATCTAGTGGTGTTTTTAAAACCATCTCGACATTTTTACTGCCATCTGAACTGCTTTGAACATTCAAATCAAAGTGGTCTGTCGGATGCAAAATGTATTTTTGTAACGTGTTTAAGCCTACATCAGGATCAATCGCTTCCCCTACGGAAAAGCTGGCACCTGGTAGGGCGGATTCGCTTATTTCTATGTCTATTTCATTCTTAGGAAAAACAGGACTGTTATCGTTTACATCCTGTATATCAATCGTTATACTATAAAGCTCCATGGGATTTTCTAGAATGACTTCAAAGCTGAGACTACACGCTTCTATATCTCCGCATAGCTGCTCTCGGTCCATTCTTTGTTTCACCAGCAGCTGTCCTTTCTCTCTATCCAGCCCAACGTACTCACTGCCATCCGATGTGAACACACGAGCTCTCCCGGACACAAGCCTCTTCAGTTCAATGCCAAGATCGTTTGCTATATTCCCAACAACGGATCCCTTCGCCATTTCCTCAGGTATAGAATAACGGATTTGTCCAAGAGTAAAAGGTATCAAAGATGTCCACAAAAACACCAGCGATAATTTCCATCTCTCAGTCCACATCCCTTTCGCCATTTTGATGACAGTTTTAGGGAAATGGGCAGGGAGACTACAATCCTTCTCTTTGTGTTTGCAATTAAAATGGTTTTAAATCAAATGACCCTTCGATTTCGCCACTATATCCAAATTAAACTGGTTGCTCTCGAAGTCACCAAACGCAATGTGATTTGGGCAGGACCCTCTTAAACTGTTTATAGATAATGGGAGGAACCAAGAGAGGACAAGGTATACGCAATCAACAGCGGCACTTAGGGTCCAAAATATGTATTGCAACCACTCACAATAGGCAATATTATGGATAATGTCATTGATGATGAAACACTAAACGAAAGGTAGGCCTAAACAGTAACTTAAATTAGATCAGAAAACGCAGTATAGGCTATTTTATGAAGATGTGGGCTAAGGTTAGAAAGTGTAAATGGTTTACACAGAAAGTACAAAACAATAGGCTGTTTGATTTGTGTAGGCCTGCGCAAACATGGCATCTATGTAAACTGGCATGGATGTCAAGAGAAAATAATGTGTCCTCTCTTTCAGCCTACTTAGCATACATGTTGGTACTGTTGATTGTCACACCTCACATAGGCCCAAAACAGAGGAGGCTTAAATAACCCGTAATGTATTAGTTCCTTAATACTATATAATTCTCACCTGAGGGGAGATATCGTCAGCATCCCCAGCCTGCTGTTGCTTATGTTGCCTCTGAACTGTCCCAGGTCGACTCAGGCTCACCAGCGTGCTCTGACTGTATGGTCTCATGGGCTTGACGTCACTCATTCTAGAATCAGTTGTCCCGCACATTTCATAATTGTAGGTATGGTGCAAAGTTCCGTCAGAGTACATTGTTGGGTAATAAGGGATGACGGGGAGATTATTGGCTGATTTATAAAATAACTTTCTCTGTCTCCATCTGTAGATTTTAACAGATATGATCGCAATGACAGAGAAAATGAAAAGTATCGACACTACAATGAGAGCCAGCAGCAAAAAGAAAGTCAAGTTGTTATTGTAATCCTTGTCGTGCGTAAACTCGGTGAACTCTGACAGCACTTCAGGGAAGCTGTCGGCCACTGCCACGTTCACAGTGACTGTAGCAGAGCGAGAGGGCTGTCCGTTGTCCTCCACTATAACAGTGAGTTTCTGTTTCACAGCATCTTTATCAGTCACCTGGCGCACAGTTCTGATCTCTCCATTCTGTGCGCCCACTTCAAACAGCGGCCTGTCTGCAGCTTTCTGTAGTTTATATGAGAGCCAGGCATTCTGTCCAGAGTCCACATCTACAGCCACCACTTTAGTGACCAGATAGCCAATATCAGCTGACCGAGGCACTATCTCAGCTACAGCAGAGCTACTGGTTTGGACTGGGTAGAGTATCTGAGGTGCGTTATCATTCTGATCCTGTACGAAGATCTTCAGCGTTGCATTGGTACTAAGAGGTGGAGTACCACCGTCTTGTGCTTTAATTTTTATATTAAACGATTTAAGTTGCTCATAATCAAACGATTTAGTTGCATATATCACTCCAGTGTCCGAGTTTATAGAAATATATGAGGCAAGAGAGGCACCATTTAAAGTCCCCTCCTCGAGAAAGTAAGATACGCGTGCATTGGGACCCCAATCGGCATCCTTAGCATTTACCGTAAATATAGACAAAGATGGGGAGTTATTTTCATTCACATACACATCATATGTGTCCTGTTCAAACTGAGGAGCATTGTCATTAATGTCTGATATCTTTACAGTCAGTGTCTCTCTGCTAGAGAGCGGAGGAGTGCCTCCATCCACTGCTGTGACGGTTATATTGTACTCGGGTAGCTGTTCTCTGTCCAGTGCTGAATCTGTCACCAGGTTGTAATAGGTGGATAAGGACCGCACTATTTTAAATGGAGAATTGCGGTCAATGGAACAAGTTACTTTTCCATTGTCACCAGCATCGAAATCTTGGACATTCAACATAGCTACGACAGTGCCCAGTGCTGCGTTTTCCGGTAACGCGCTGGTGAATGACATGGCAGTTATTTTTGGAATATTGTCATTTACGTCGGTGACATCAATAATCACATTACATGCGCCAGTTAACCCACCGTTGTCTTCAGCTATTACTTTAATCTGAAATTGCTTGTGCTTTTCATAATCAATTTGTCCAGCGACTGTAATTTGACCAGATTGAACATCAATGGCAAACAATGCCACCGCATTCGCTGCAGCATGCTCAAAATAGTAATGAATATGAGCATTTTCTCCCTCGTCAGCGTCAGTCGCTCTCACTGTTGTCACTAATGTTCCTATAGCTGAATTCTCAGCGACAGATGCTTTGTACACAGCTTGGTTAAACACCGGTGCATTATCATTGATATCGAGAACAGTGATGTGGATTTTTACTGTGCCAGACCTTTGTGGGCTGCCGCCATCGACCGCGGTGAGCGTAAGATAATGATGCTCCTTCTTCTCTCTATCTAAAGTGTTTTTCAGTACCATTTCAACGTTCTTAGTACCATCCGAACTACTCTGTACGTTCAATTCAAAATGATCTGTCGGATGTAAAATGTATTTTTGAAGCGTGTTTAAGCCAACATCGGCATCAATCGCGCCTGCCAAAGAAAAGCGTGTACCCAGTATGGCGGATTCGCTTATTTCTTGGTCTATTTCATTCTTGGGGAAAATGGGACTGTTATCGTTTACATCTTGTATATCAATCGTTATACTATAAAGCTCCATGGGATTTTCTAGAATGACTTCAAAGCTGAGACTACACGCTTCTATATCTCCGCATAGCTGCTCTCGGTCCATTCTTTGTTTCACCAGCAGCTGTCCTTTCTCTCTATCCAGCCCAACGTACTCACTGCCATCCGATGTGAACACACGAGCTCTCCCGGACACAAGCCTCTTCAGTTCAATGCCAAGATCGTTTGCTATATTCCCAACAACGGATCCCTTCGCCATTTCCTCTGGTATAGAGTAACGGATTTGTCCAAGAGCAAAAGGCAGCACATATGTCCACAAAAACACGAACGATAATGTCCATCTCTCACAGGCCAAGTCTTTCTTCATTTCGACGTCACACTAGGCACACAAGCAATATGAACAATTCTCCTTTCCTTATTGTAAGTAAACAAATGTTATAAAATCCACCAAAATCCACCGAACCGACGGTTTCACTGCACTGTTCCACTATTTCCGCTGTCTCGGTCACCAAACGCAATGTGATTTGGCCAACCCTTCATTAACTGTTTATAGATAATGGGAGGAACAGAGGAGAGCAGAATATGCACAATCGACAGCGACACGTAGGGTCCAAAACAAGTATTGCAGTATTGTGCAGCAACTTACCAAGCCTACCAAACACAATTTAAAAATCATAAAAGTAGGCCTATTGAGAATGACACGATGGGCATCAAATGCAAATGAAAAATGTACTACTTAGGAAGTTCCAAGTGGGTTGAACAGAAATGCATAAGCCATATGCCTAGTTCTTTATAAGTTTACCTTTACGCACATAATACTAGTCACCGATATGCTACACTCCACAGAAAAAGATGCACTTCCCAAGACTCATGTAAGTAAATGTTTTAGTGGCCATAAATAGCCTTCATACATGTGCACATATATGTGCAGGCCATACCTTATATTACTTCACCTTTAGGCACAGTACTAGTCACCGTGTTGTTACACTCTGCAGAAAGTAATGCACCATCTCATTTCCGATGATTCGTTCACGAAATTAAATGCCTAAGATGCCAGAAATAGCCTCGATATGAGTGCACATATATGCCACTTACAAATTATTAGTTTCTAAAACTTTCAAATCTCACCTCTGGAGAGATATCATCGGCATCTGCAGCTTGCTGTTGCTTCTGTTGCCTCTGAACTGTCCCAGGTCGACTCAAGCTCACCAGCGTGCTCTGACTGTATGGTCTCATGGGCTTTACGTCAGTCATTCTAGAATCAGTTGTCCCGCACATTTCATAATTGTAGGTATGGTGCAAAGTTCCATCAGAGTACATTGTTGGGTAATAAGGAATGACGGGAAGATTGTTGGCTGATTTATAAAATAACTTTCTCTGTCTCCATCTGTAGATTTTAACAGATATAATCGCAATGACAGAGAAAATGAAAAGTATTGACACTACGATGAGAGCCAACAACAAAAAGAAAGTCAAGTTGTTATTGTAATCCTTGTCGTGCGTAAACTCGGTGAACTCTGACAGCACTTCAGGGAAGCTGTCGGCCACTGCCACGTTCACAGTGACTGTAGCAGAGCGAGAGGGCTGTCCGTTGTCCTCCACTATAACAGTGAGTTTCTGTTTCACAGCATCTTTATCAGTCACCTGCCGCACAGTTCTGATCTCTCCATTCTGTGCGCCCACTTCAAACAGCGGCCTGTCTGCAGCTTTCTGTAGTTTATATGAGAGCCAGGCATTCTGCCCAGAGTCCACATCTACAGCCACCACTTTAGTGACCAGATAGCCAATATCAGCTGACCGAGGAACTATTTCAGCTACAGCAGAGCTACTGGTCTGCACTGGATAAAGTATCTGAGGTGCGTTATCATTCTGATCCTGGACAAAGATATTCAGTGTTGCATTGGTGCTGAGAGGAGGAGTGCCACCGTCTTGTGCTTTAATTTTTATATTAAACGATTTAAGTTGCTCATAATCAAACGATTTAGTTGCATATATCACTCCAGTGTCCGAATTTATAGAAATATATGATGCAAGAGAGGCACCATTTAAAGCTCCCTCCTCGAGAAAGTAAGATACGCGTGCATTGGGACCCCAATCGGCATCCTTAGCATTTACCGTAAATATAGACAAAGATGGGGAGTTATTTTCATTCACATACACATCATATGTGTCCTGTTCAAACTGAGGAGCATTGTCATTAATGTCTGATATCTTTACAGTCAGTGTCTCTCTGCTAGAGAGCGGAGGAGTGCCTCCATCCACTGCTGTGACGGTTATATTGTACTCGGGTAGCTGTTCTCTGTCCAGTGCTGAATCCGTCACCAAGTTATAATAGGTGGATAAGGACCGCACTATTTTAAATGGAGAATTGCGGTCAATAGAGCAGGTGACTTTTCCATTGTCACCTGCATCGAGGTCTTGGACATTCAGCATAGCGACGACTGTTCCCAGTGCTGCGTTTTCAGGCAAAGCACTGGTGAATGACATGACGGTTAATTTAGGCACGTTGTCGTTTACGTCAGTAACATCGATAATGACATCACAGGACTCTTTTAGCCCACCGTTGTCTTCAGCTATTACTTTTATCTCAAATTGTTTATGTTTTTCATAATCAATGGCTCCAGCTACTGAAATTTGACCCGATTCACTGTTGATGGCAAACAATGCAATGATACTGGCTGGAGCATGCTCAAAATAGTATTGTATGTTAGCATTTACTCCCTCGTCAGCGTCAGTCGCACTCACTGTTGTCACCAGAGCGCCATTTACTGAATTCTCAGGAACAGATGCCTTATACACAGCTTGGGTAAAAACCGGAGCATTGTCATTATGATCGAGGACAGAGATGTGGATTTTAACCGTGCCAGTCCTTTGTGGGCTTCCACCATCTAAGGCGGTGAGAGTAAGATAATGATGATCCTGCTTCTCTCTGTCTAGTGGCGTTTTTAAAACCATTTCAACATTTTTACTACCACCTGAACGACTCTGTACACTCAAATCAAAATTGTCTGTCGGTTGCAAATTATATTTTTGTAAAGTGTTTATTCCTACATCGGGATCTATCGCCCCTGCCAACGAAAAGCGCGCTCCGGGTAGGGCGGATTCGCTGATTTTTTGGTCTATTTCATTCTTGGGGAAAACGGGACTGTTATCGTTTACATCCTGTATATCAATCGTTATGCTATAAAGCTCCATGGGGTTTTCTAGAATGACTTCAAAGCTGAGACTACACGCTTCTATATCTCCGCATAGCTGCTCTCGGTCCATTCTTTGTTTCACCAGCAGCTGTCCTTTCTCTCTATCCAGCCCAACGTACTCACTGCCATCCGATGTGAACACACGAGCTCTCCCGGACACAAGCCTCTTCAGTTCAATGCCAAGATCGTTTGCTATATTCCCAACAACGGATCCCTTCGCCATTTCCTCTGGTATAGAGTAACGGATTTGTCCAAATGCAAAAGGCATCAGAAATGTCCACACAAACACGACCGATAATTTCCATCTCTCACAACTGAAGCCTTTCTTCATTTCGACGTCACTAAGCACACTATGAACACAATTCGCTTTTCCTTGTTGTAAGTAGTCTAAAAAAATGTTATAAAATCCAACGAACTGGGGCGTTCACTGCACTGTACCAATATGTTCGCTGCCTCGGTCACCAAACGCAATGTGATTTGAACAAACCCTTCTTTAACTGTTTATAGATAAGGGGAGGAACAGAGGAGAGCAGAATATGCACAATCCACAGCGACACGTAGGGTCCAAAACAAGTATTGCAGTATTATGCAGTAAAACACATATTAAAAAAACATAAAAGTAGGCCTATTGAGAATGACAAGATGGATATTCAGTGCAATTGAAAAATTTACTAGGAAGTTCAAAATGAATGCGCAGGTCATATGTAGTACTTTACCAGTTTACCTTTACGCACACAGTACTAGTCCCCGAGTTGTTACACTCTGCAGAAAATAATGCACCCTCTCATTTCCCAAAACTCAAGGATACAAGTAAATTTTTAAATGCCAGAAATACACATGTGCACATGTCACTTATATGTCACATAAATGTGCAGGCCACCTTACATGATTTGTTCAGTTGACTTTTACGAACACAGTACTAATAACCTTGTTGTTACACTGTTCAGAAAATAATGCACCCTCTCTCTTTCTACGACGTATGGATACAAGTAAATATTTTAGATGCCAGAAATAGCCCTCATATGTGCACAAATATAGTATGGCAAATAGCATATACTCTATGCACAGGCTATAGCTTACATTACTTTAACAGTTTACCTTTACGCAAACAGTACTAGTCACCGTGTTGTTATATTCTCCACAAAATAATGAACCCTCTCGTTTCCCACGACAATATGATACAATTCAATCTTTTAAAATCTGGGAATAGCCTTGATTTGAGTATTAGTTTCTAAAACTTCCAAATCTCACCTCTGGGGAGATATCGTCAGCATCTCCAGCCTGCTGTTGCTTCTGTTGCCTCTGAACTGTCCCAGGTCGACTCAGGCTCACCAGCGTGCTCTGACTGTATGGTCTCATGGGCTTTACGTCAGTCATTCTAGAATCAGTTGTCCCGCACATTTCATAATTGTAGGTATGGTGCAAAGTTCCGTCAGAGTACATTGTTGGGTAATAAGGGATGACGGGGAGATTATTGGCCGATTTATAAAATAACTTTCTCTGTCTCCATCTGTAGATTTTAACGGATATGATTGCAATGACAGAGAAAATAAAAAGTATTGACACTACAATGAGAGCCAACAACAAAAAGAAAGTCAAGTTGTTATTGTAATCCTTGTCGTGCGTAAACTCGGTGAACTCTGACAGCACTTCAGGGAAGCTATCCGCCACTGCCACGTTCACAGTGACTGTAGCAGAGCGAGAGGGCTGTCCGTTGTCCTCCACTATAACAGTGAGTTTCTGTTTCACAGCATCTTTATCAGTCACCTGGCGCACAGTTCTGATCTCTCCATTCTGTGCGCCCACTTCAAACAGCGGCCTGTCTGCAGCTTTCTGTAGTTTATATGAGAGCCAGGCATTCTGTCCAGAGTCCACATCTACAGCCACCACTTTAGTGACCAGATAGCCGATATCAGCTGATCGAGGGACAATCTCAGCTACAGCAGAGCTACTGGTCTGTACTGGGTAGAGTATCTGAGGGGAGTTATCATTCTGATCCTGTACAAAGATCTTCAGAGTTGCGTTGGTGCTGAGAGGAGGAGTACCACCGTCTTGTGCTTTAATTTTTATATTAAACGATTTAAGTTGCTCATAATCAAAAGATTTAGTTGCATATATCACTCCAGTGTCCGAATTTATGGAAATATATGATGCAAGAGAGGCGCCATTTAAAGCACCCTCCTCGAGAAAGTAAGATACGCGTGCATTGGGACCCCAATCGGCATCCTTAGCATTTACCGTAAATATGGACAAAGATGGGGAGTTATTTTCATTCACATACACATCATATGTGTCCTGTTCAAACTGGGGAGCATTGTCATTAATGTCTGATATCTTAACAGTCAGTGTCTCTCTGCTAGAGAGCGGAGGAGTGCCTCCATCCACTGCTGTGACGGTTATATTGTACTCGGGTAGCTGTTCTCTGTCCAGTGCTGAATCTGTCACCAGGTTATAATAGGTGGATAAGGACCGCACTATTTTAAATGGAGAATTGCGGTCAATAGAACATGTGACCTTTCCATTGTCACTTGCGTCGAGATCTTGGACATTCAGCATCGCAACGACTGTTCCCAGTGCTGCGTTTTCAGGCAAAGCACTGGTGAATGACATGACGGTTAATTTAGGCACATTATCATTTACGTCGGTTACATCAATAATCACCTCACAAGACCCCGTTAAGCCACCGTTATCTTTAGCCATCACTTTTATTTCAAATTGCTTGTGCTTTTCATAATCAATGGATCCAGCAACACTGATTTGTCCAGATTGTCTATCGATAGTAAACAAAGCCATAATATTGGCTGGAGTGTGTTCAAAATAGTATTGTATATTGGCATTCCCTCCCTCATCAGCGTCAGTAGCCCTAACCGTTGTCACCAATGTTCCTATTGCTGAATTCTCAGGAACAGATGTCTTATACACAGCTTGGCTAAAAACCGGAGCGTTGTCATTAATATCGAGAACAGTAATGTGGATTTTTACTGTGCCAGACCTTTGTGGGTTTCCGCCATCGACGGCGGTGAGGGTAAGGTAATGATGCTCTTTATTCTCTCTGTCCAGTGGTGTTTTTAAAACCATTTCAACATTTTTACTACCACCTGACCGACTCTGTACACTCAAATCAAAATGATCTGTTGGTTGCAAAATATATTTTTGTAACGCGTTTAAACCTACGTCAGGATCAATCGCACCTCCCAAAGGAAATCGTGCCCCGGATAGGGCGGATTCACTAATTTCTTGATCTATTTCATTCTTAGGAAAAACAGGGCTGTTATCGTTTACATCCTGTATATCAATCGTTATGCTATAAAGCTCCATGGGGTTTTCTAGAATGACTTCAAAGCTGAGACTACACGCTTCTATATCTCCGCATAGCTGCTCTCGGTCCATTCTTTGTTTCACCAGCAGCTGTCCTTTCTCTCTATCCAGCCCAACGTACTCACTGCCATCCGATGTGAACACACGAGCTCTCCCGGACACAAGCCTCTTCAGTTCAATGCCAAGATCGTTTGCTATATTCCCAACAACGGATCCCTTCGCCATTTCCTCTGGTATAGAGTAACGGATTTGTCCAAGAGCAAAAGGAATCATAGATGTCCACAAAAACACGACCGATAATTTCCATCTCTCACATCCCAAGCCTTTCTTCATTTCGAAGTCACACTAGGCACGCTAGCAAAATGAACACAATTCTCTTTTCCTTATTTTAAGTAAACAAATGATATAAATCCATCGAATTGAAGCGTTCACTGCACTATTCCAATATTTTCGCTGCTTCGGTCACCAAACGCAATGTGATTTGGACCAACCCTTCTTTAACTGTTCATAGAGAATGGGAGGACCAGAGGAGATCAGAATATGCACAATCGACAGCGACACGTAGGGTCCAAAACAAGTATTGCAATACTATGTGGTAATTCGCCATACTGATTACAATGTAAAGTACATATAGTGAATTCAGGTAAATTGGGCCACCTTTTTTGCATGTAAGCGAATGACCAAAAGTGTTACAATTTACCTGAATTCACCACATTCTTTTTTTAAACATGATACAAGTATGCCTACATAGAATGACACGAAGGATATCAAATACAAACGAAAAAATCAGTACTAAGCAGGTTACAAGTCGGTTGCACCGAAATATAGGCCATACCTTACATTAATGTAATAGTTTACCTTTACGCACACAGTACTAGCCACCTTGTTGTTACACTCTGCGGAAAATAATGCACCCTCTCACTAACCACGACTTATGGATGCAGGTTAATGTTTTTGATGGCAGAAGAATCCTTCCATAGGTGAACACATACGTCACAAAGCCAATATGCGCAGGCCATATCCAACAGTTAACCTTTACGCACACAGTACTGGTTTCCGTGTTGTTAAACACTGCAGAAATGAATACACCTTATCGTTTCCCACAACACATTGATGCAACTAAGTGTTTTAGATGCCAGGAATAGCCTTCTGTAACGCCGCATTATGTAATAACGGTGCAATATGTAATAATGTAACAAATTATTACATAATGTGGTGACAATCGCCGCATTGTGTAATAATTTACGCATTTCGTAATACATTTCTTGAACGCATTTCGTAATAACTTTTTTCTCATCTTGTAATAAATTATTACAAAATGCGAAATTTATTACGGAATGCGGCCGCAACTTTTTTTTTTGATGGAAATGTAATAACATGGTGCATTATGTAATAATCTATATGGATATGTTTTTTCTGCACTTGGATTCAGTAGGCGCAGCACACATACATAGTCTCAGTGACATGGTATAGTCACTGCCCTCTCTCTCTCTCATTCTTCTCAGTTCTCAAACTGCTCGAGAGTCGCGAATGATGCGGTTAAAACCGTTAAGAAATAATTTCACAACTTGTTGCGTGCAACGAGTCCAACGAATGTCTCGCACTTTCTGCTACATTACACCAATTTACAGCGACATTAAATAGGCCAGGTCTAAACACTTCACGAGGAGGTGAAAACTTGTCTTGCACTTGCGTGGGTCTGTGGCGAGAGAGAGAGAGAGAGAGAGAGAGGAGAGAGAGAGAGAGAGAGAGAGAGAGAGAGAGAGAGAGAGAGAGAGAGAGTGTGTGTGTGTGTGTGTGTGTGTGTGTGTGTGTGTGTGTGTGTGTGTGTGTGTGTGTGTGTGTGTGTGTGTGTGTGTGTGTGTGTGTGTACGCACGGAGACAAACCTGGCCCATATTGATCTTAAGCCCCATCTTGGCTCTTTGGAAATATTCTTAACATTACAAAGGCTATTTTAATATTTTCCCCCCAAACAACATGAATCAAATCCTAGGAAAAGACCAACCATTATAAGTGACTCGTGGGGAGCTGTCCATGCTGGTGGTGCTTAATTTTTCCCGATATTTGCCCGTGGAGTAGTGAGTCTTTCATGTCTGCCTACATGCACGCCAGGGTCTGACCATGGTGCTTTTTGCCCGTGGAGTGAGGAGACTGTCTTCTTGCAAAGCAAGAAGTCATAGCACCCGAGAAAAATGCCACTCTGTCATATTTTCAATTTCAGTCCACTGTTCAGTAGGCCTATTAGGCTGCAATCAAATTCAATAGCCTATGCTCATCCACATGCACGCGAAAAACAATAACCCAAGCGGCGGGACTAATTCGATTATATTCCTTCCAAAAATGTCCGAACGTCACAAAAAACAGTTATTTGCATTGTCCGTAATTATACCAAACAAAAAGGTATCAATAAAAGAAATCAAGTCTTCAGTTTCGATAATCCACGTTACAAATCCTCAACAACAGCAAGCCATTCCTTCTCTGCTATGAAGCAGGCAACGGAACAAGTGCAGACAGTAGGCTATATGACCACGTTGATGCTGCACGGCTTGAAAGGATTCTGTCTAAATTAAATATCTTGAATAGCCTATATAGACCTAGGCCTAACTAGATTTGTTGCAATACAGATTCATTTTCTATAGCCAGAAGTGTTCCGTTGGACTGACGAAACCGAACACGATCAAGTTTGCGACGTCTTTCCCTCATGCGCTGTCCGTCAGCACCACCTGTCATCAGACGTCCGATTAGCTTTCATTACGTGCTGAGGGAAAAACTCTCGCCATTAGGCCCATGTGCTGTTGCACTGTTGTGAGGGATATCACCAAATAATTTAGATAAAAGTCAGAACATTATTTTGGCAATCTGTTCAGTCTGTTCATTTAAGTTTTTGGGTGCTCTTGGATATCGGGGATCAGTTCATGTAGAGAGAAGAGTTCATCCAGGCACTCCAAAATAAGGTGTCCAAACGGGAAGTTACATTAAAAAGCCTTTAATGGTACTGGGCTGGGGTTACATTAAAAAGCCGACATGTTTCGACCTCACCAGGTCTTCATCAGGGCTACGTTCACCATTGAAATGAAAGGCCTCCCTTAAATAGTGACATCACCACATGTGACCCATTACGCACTAAACACATTTGCGCACACCAGAGAAAACAAAGATTAAAAAATAGCCTGGGGTAATAAGTGATGCCACAGAAAAAAATGACCAGAAGTACAAATAAGCATCACAAAAAACAAGTAAAATCAATATCCTCATTTAGACCAGGATAGCGCATGGCATCCAGTTGGTGTATCCAAAAAGTCTGCCTCTGATTAAGTCTTTTTAGCCTGTCCCCACCCCTCGGAAGAGGTTTGATATGCTCGACGCCCTGTATGCGCAGCAGAAAATCATTTTTACCATGGTATATTCATTGAAATGTTTCGCCATGGGATAGTCAAAATTGCCTACTCTGATAGCATACAGGTATTTATGTTCTGCTAGCCTATCTCGCATGCGCCTTTTTGTGCGTCCGATATAAAACAACCCTTCAGCGCAAGGACAAGTTAGGCGGTATATGACAAATGTAGAATTGCAATTAATCAGAGGTGGAACGTAACTAAGTATTTGTACTTCGTTACTGTACTTAAGTATTTTTTTCTGGAATTTGTACTTACTTGAGTAAAAATAAAAATGCAGACTTTTACTTTTACTCAATACATTTTTTTGACAATTACTTGTACTTTCTACTCCTTACATTTCTAGAAGAGGACTTAGTTACTAGTTACATTTATCCTAGGTTTTCCTGTTGTGTTTCGTGGATATTTGAGTAGCCTCAGCTGCAGGCAGGGAGGCGGGACCAAGCCCCTCTTTCAAACTGACACCCAGACAGAAAAGATACTTTAAAAAACATTAACAGGACTCCATAGTCATGTTCAAATAGAACCGAAAACCGTTGCAGAAACTTTTTCCTATTGGATCAAGTAGGCAGACATACTTGTACTTTTGTACTCAGAAAGTACATTTAAAAGTTAGCACTTATGACTTTTACTTAAGTACATTTTTGGTGTACAACTTTTACTTTCAATTGAGTATTTTTTTCGCAGGGTACTTCTACTTTTACTTAAGTACACAACCTCTGTACTTCTTCCACCTCTGCAATTAATGAAATCTCTCTGTCCGTATTCTCTCGTGGTTTTAGTATCCACAAAAGATTTGGCTTGTGTAACATTTGGGCAGTGAGGGCAGTTCATACATCTATAGGTGCCAATAGGTTTACGCAGCCAGGTTTCTCTCTTTTTCACCTGTAGGTGAGAGCGCATTAATTTATCTCCTAGGCTGGGTGCACTCTTTAAAGACACCATGGGTGGTTCTGGGAACACCTCACGTAGTTGCGCATCACTTTCAATAATGGACCAATTGTTCTTAATAATTTGCCTGATCCGCGTCGCTTGTGTACTATATGTCGTAACAAAAAAAGGACGAGACTGCTGGTGGCGATGATGTTTCTTTTTGGTCAATAACGTGTTGCGTTGAAGGGAGCGCGCTTCACTGTATGCGTTTTGGATGGCTTTAGGGTGATAGGCTCGCTGAATCTTTTCTCCATCAGCTCGGCCTGCTCGTGAAAATCATTTTCGAAATCACAGATACGCCTAATCTCTGGAATTGGCCGTGTGGAATATTTCTAATGAGATGCGGGGGATGGAATGAATCCGCTCTCAGAATGGTGTTCCGAGAGGTCGCCTTTCTGAATAAGGTGGTGTGCAGCTGTCCCTCCGCGTCTTTATATATCGTCAAATCCAGAAAGTGAATATTAGTTAATGAATATTCCAAGGAAGCCACCCAAAACGCATACAGTGAAGCGCGCTCCCTACAACGCAACACGTTATTGACCAAAAACAAACATCATCGCCAGCAGCGTCCTTTTTTTGTTACGACAGTTCATAGATGTATGAACTGCCCCCACTGTCCAAATGTTACAAAAGCCAAATCTTTTGTGGATACTAAAACCACGAATAAATATGGACAGAGAGATTTCATTAATTGCAATTCTACATTTGTCATATACCGCCTAACTTGTCCTCGCGCTGAAGGGTTCTTTTATATCGGGCGCACAAAAAGGCGCATGCGAGATAGGCTAGCAGAACATAAATATGGTATCAGAGTGGGCAATTTTGACTATCCCATGGCGAAACATATGAATACCATGGTAAAAATGATTCTCTGCTGCGCATACAGGGCGTCGAGCATATCAAACCTCTTCCGAGGGGTGGGGACAGGCTAAAAAGACTTAGGCCTAATCAGAGGCAGACTTTTTGGATACACCAACTGGATGCCATGCGCTATACTGGTCTAAATGAGGATATTGATTTTACTTGTTTTTTGTGATTTTTATTTGTACTTCTGGTCATTTTTTCTGTGGCATCACTTATTACCCCAGGCTATTTTTAATCTTTGTTTTCTATGGTTTGCGCAAATGTGTGTAGTGCGTAATGGGTCACATGTGGTGATGTCACTATTTAAGGGAGGCCTTTCTTTTCAATGATGAAGACCTGGTGAGGTCGAAACATGTCGGCTTTTTAATGTAACCCCAGCCCAGTACCATTAAAGGCTTTTTAATGTAACTTATCGTTTGGGCACCTTATTTTGGAGTGCCTGGATGAACTCTTCTCTCTACATGAACTGATCCCCGATATCCAAGAGCACCCAAAAGCTTAAATGAACAGACTGAAGACTGCTTGAGCTTCCAGCCACCTGTGTGCCTTTCATTGCCAAAATAATGTTCTGACTTTTATCTAAATTATTTGGTGATATCCCTCACAACAGTGCAACAGCACATAGGCCTAATGGCGGGAGTTTTTCCCTCAGCACGTAATGAAAGCTAATCGGACGTCTAATGACAGGTGGTGCTGACGGACAGCGCACGAGGGAAAGAAGTTGCAAACTTGATCGTGTTCGGTTTCGTCAGTCCAGCGGAACACTTCTGGCTCTAGAAAATGAATCTGTATTGCAACAAATCTAGTTAGGCCTAGGTCTATATAGGCTATCCAAGATATTTAATTTAGATATTTAATTTAGTTTTCACCACCTCGTGAAGTGTTTAGACCTGGCCTATTTAATGTCGCTGTAAATTGGTGTAATGTAGCAGAAAGTGCGAGACATTCGTTGTGAAATTATTTCTTAACGGTTTTAACCGCATCATTCGCGACTCTCGAGCAGTTTGAGAACTGAGAAGAATGAGAGAGAGAGAGGGCAGTGACTATACCATGTCACTGAGACTATGTGTGTGTTGTGAAGGACTAGAGACTGTTCACATTACCAGGTAGCCTCCTGCTGGCCATCCGTGCGTCCTGCGCGTGCAACCCTTGTGGCTACACTTGTGCAGTTAATTGGAGTGCGAGTCAGAGGGTTGTATGCGCAGACCAGTGGATGAGGAGGCAGACATTTGAAAGGAACCCCTTCGGTTCTGTGGACTGTTTGTGCCGTTTGTGTGTTCAGAAACCGTAAGTGTTGGCATTTCTTGTTTGTGTAGGACTTAGTTAAATGTTCGTTTGTAGAATGTCATTATTAATAACCGCATATTTGCCGACAGTTGCGTTCATAGCGTGCACCGCGTGTCCCGCGCTACCGCGGTTAAGTTAACTTATAATGTGTAACTTTTCCTGCCGTGTTAGACGGAGATTATGCTTCTAACTTGATAATATGTTGTCTATAACGGTGTAACATATCATTGTAATAACGTGTATGTCTAGATTTAAGTGGAGATTTGGTCATTTCATGTAGTGGTGCTTGGTTAGCTATTTTCCATGTGTGTCAGTGTATGATTAGCCATGCTGCTTAGCCATTAATATTGTAGTCACCATGCTTATGTTTCTAAGTGGCACTGTTGCATTTGTTTTACTTGTAGAAACCACAACCTTTATCATCACAACACAACACGACTAAAGTAACATCCACAACTCTAATGTCACAACTTCAGTAATACAACTCTCAACTGTGAACTTCACCATTCTTTCAATAAATACTCTGGACCTGTACATCATTGTCTGCATTTTAATCAGATGCCCCACGGTGGCTCCTACAGATAAACTTACTAGGATCAACGATCAAAACATATGGTGCCGAAACCCGGGAAGAGAAGTTGCCGTGTAATTAGTCCATGATGTACACCAATCAACCCAGCCATTCAGCAGATGTTAGGCCAAGGCGTGAGAGGAGGCCACCAGCGTGGTTCAATGACTACGATGTTGAACATCCAAATTATGGTCAGTATCCTCCTCCATCCCCCAGAGTAGCTGGAGTTCAAGACAGAGGAGCGGAGAGGGCAGCCGAGACGGACCCTCTTGCTCTCTACTTACCCACACAGCAGTCTGATTATGCCGGTGCCGCCTCAAGAAGCCCAAACCGGCCCGGGCTATTCAGACCATTGTACCAGAGCACTCCAGCCTACCCTGCTGCAGCAGCACCAGAGGCTACATCTGCAATATTGGATGCACTTAGACAGTTGCAAGAGGATAATCAGAAGCTACATCAAACAGTCATTCAGATGCAGCGACAAATTAACACCAGAGCTTCAGAATTCGAAACGCTGCCACCCCCTCCTCCTCCACCTGCTGTGGACCACTCTGTTCATCTTCCATCATACGACACACTGCCTCCTCCTCCTCCCCCACCTGCTGTGGACCACTCTGCTCCCCCTCAACCATTCTTAAGAAATATAAGCTTAACATTACCACCTCCACCACCGTTACAGGCGCAGTACTCCGGTGCACAAGATGGCGCGCTTAAAGAGGAAAAGACAGAGGTGCCTCTCTTACCTCCATCACAGCCTCCTACCGAGCCCAATGGTGCTATGAAAGAGGAACCGTACTTCCCCCCTCCGCCACCACATCGAGTTGTTGGGCCTGCTCAGCCCACGCACACCTCAAGGAACTACAGTAATGTGGTAGAGGAGCTCACAGAGCACATGCGAAGTATGGGAATGCCACCACAGCACCGACGACCTGTCACGCCAGAGTACTGTGAGCCAGACCCAGGTTCTGAATGGGATGCAGTCAGTAATGCGCCATCACACACAGGACAACCTATGCCTTCAGGTCAAGCCCAGCACCCCAGAGAAAACCAGCAAGAGCGGGTGTACCGTGGACCGAAGCCTAAGATCCCCCAATTCACGAAACCTGACCCCAGAGAGTTTAATAGGCTCAAGACAGCACTGGATAACCTATTGCCTGATGATGCAACAGAGCGATTTAAATATCAAATATTGGTGGATCATTTGAAATTTGAAGAAGCTCTGCTAATTGCAGATTCCTATACCAACTCCAAGAGGCCATATTCAGACATTATGACATCCCTCACTGACCACTATGGACAGCCTCACCAATTAGCCCTGCGACATATAGCTGAAATGATGGATGCTGCCAATATTCGCGCTAATGACACTAGTGCGTTCAAGAGGTTTGCACTTCGCGTCCGGGCTTTACATGGGATGCTTGACCAGTTAGGTGAGAGTGGTCAGATCGAGATGCAGTGTGGCTCTCACGTGACAAGATTGCTGCTGAAGCTGCCACAAGACCTGAGAGCACAGTTCAAGCGTTACCTGTACCCTAAGAGCATTCGCATCCCCACCCTGCACCATTTCGCTGAGTGGTTAGATTTCGAACTGAAAATGCAGGAGACAGTGTTCGAGACACTCAGTGTGATTGGGGCTGCTGACGACTCTAAGAAGGAGAAGCGAAGGGAGACAAAGTCCAACCGTGCCACCAGTGTTCTCCATGGGGCCGAACATCAAGTCAGTGCAGCTGTGAGTGAGAAACCCCTGGCACCCAGCAGCAAGCAAGGTGAGAGACAGGCCTACTGTTCTTACTGTTCGAATGATCAGCATTACCTGAGTCAGTGCTCCAACTTCAGCCAGCTGACCACTGAACAGAAGAGGAGTTGGATAACGGGAAACAGAAAGTGCTGGCGATGTGGGCGTGCCCACCAAGCTTCGCAGTGTCGCCTCAAGACCACCTGCAAGAAGTGCAAAGGGAGGCATCTGGAGATTCTGCATGATGTTAATGCCAGGTCACCCTCTGATGAGAGCAGCAATGCAGTCACTGAGCCAAGTGATGTGTTCTACCTCGATCGACGGTCAGGTGGCAGTCCGGTGATGCTGAAGGTGAGCAAAGTAATCCTGCGCAATGGAAAGGAAAGCATGGAGGCATACGCCATATTGGACGATGGCTCTGAGCGCACGATTCTACTCGCTACAGCTGCGCGAACACTGAAGCTGCGCGGCATACCAGAAGGCCTAGCCCTGAGAACAGTGCGCCAGGAGGTGAAAGTCATACAGGGCCATTCAGTATCCTTCTCCATATCCCCTGTCTGTCAGCCAAACAAAGTATTCCGGATACGTGGAGCCTTCACAGCAGAGCCATTAGGCCTAGCAGAGCATTCTTACCCTGTGAAGGCGCTGCAACAGAAGTACAGACACCTCAAAGGGCTGCCTATCGAAGACCTCAACCGAGTCCACCCAGTCATCCTGATAGGGTCAGACTACCCTGAGCTAATCACTCCCATTGAGCCTGTGCGACTAGGTCCCTCTGGTGGACCTGCGGCTGTGAATACAAAACTTGGGTGGACATTGCAGGGGCCAACCAGGTTAGTTCAGCAGCAGCTCAAGTCAAGTCAGTGTTTTCATGTGTCCACCCTTTCACCCTCCACTGAGCTGTTCCAGAATGTGGAAAGGCTTTGGCAATTAGACGTTCTACCTTACAGGAGCGAGAAGTTTGTGACTCGGTCACGCCAGGATAAGGAGGCCATCGCCCTGCTGGAGCAGAAAACTGTGCGAGTAGACGTGGAGGGGACACAGCGTTATGCCACACCGCTGCTAAGAGTCAACACTATGCCCAAGCTGCAAGCTCAAAAGGAGGCAGTTCTCCCCCTACTGCGCAACACTGAGCGCCGCTTGGCAAAGGACCCAAAGCGCGCAGCTGCCTACCGCGAGGAGATAGAGAAGCTGGAACGAGCAGGGTACATCGTGAAGGTCAAGGAAGAAGGGCTGAGCAAGGATGGTGAGTCATGGTTCATCCCTCACCATATGGTATCTCACAATGGGAAGAACCGCATCGTGTTCAATTGCTCCTTTTCCCATAATGGAGCCAATCTGAATGACCTGCTTCTCCCTGGCCCAACCTTGACTTCCAGCCTGCTCGGTGTGCTCCTGAGATTTCGTGAGCATTCCATCGCTATCAGTAGCGATATAAAGGGAATGTTCCACCAGGTGAGGTTGCTACCCCAAGACAAAGCACTGCTCCGGTTCCTGTGGAGGGACTTGCAGAAAGACACCCCCCTCAGCATCTACGAATGGCAGGTTCTTCCATTTGGGACTACATGTAGCCCGTGCTGCGCGACATTTGCACTGCTGAAACATGTGAGTGACCACAGCCAGCCTGAGGAAGACGTCTGTGTAGCTGTGGAAAGATGTTTCTATGTGGACAACTGCCTCCGAAGCGTGCAAACTGTGGACGAAGCAAAGTCACTGGTGGACAAACTGCAGTCCCTCCTGGCAGAGGGAGGATTCCAACTGCGCCAGTGGGCAAGTAACACCCCTGAGACCATCAGCCACCTTTCCAAGGACCTAAGGTCAGAAAGCAACGAGTTGTGGCTGAACGCCACTGAGACTGATCCTCAGGAGCTAGCACTGGGCCTACGATGGTTCTGCCATTCTGACACCCTCGGCTATAAATGTCGTCTCCTGGGCCAGGAAGTACCAACGATGAGAAACATCTATCGGGTGCTAGCTAGCCTCTACGACCCGCTGGGATTCATCATTCCCTTCACCACAAGGGCTAAAGTCTTAGTCCAGTGCCTGTGGAGCAAAGCAAGGGACTGGGATGACCCAGCGCTGCCCGAAGACGCCATGCTGATGTGGACAGAGTGGCAGGAAGAGTTACAGCGACTGCCTCAGATATCCCTGCCCCGCTGCTATGTGAGTCCTCAGATGGACAGAGAGGCTTGCACCAGAACAGTTCACATCTTCTGTGATGCCTCTGAGCGTGCCTATGGCGCCGTTGCTTACCTACGCACTGAGGGTCCAGATGGACATGTGGAGATGTCGTTCCTCACTGCACGTTCCAGAGTAGCTCCCAAGAAGCAACAGTCCATGCCACGCTTGGAGCTTTGTGCAGCGCTGACAGGAGCCCAGGTAGCCGCTCTGCTACGAAGGGAGCTCACCTTGCCTCTCCATGATGTCACCCTCTGGTCAGACTCCACAACTGTCCTGACCTGGATCCAGTCGGAGTCTTGCAGGTTTAAAGTATTCGTTGGCACAAGAGTGGCTGAGATCCAAGAACTGACAAGTGAATGCTCTTGGCGCTATGTCGATTCCAGCAACAACCCTGCAGATGACATCACTCGTGGCAAGACCTTGATGGAAATAGCGGAGGATGGCAGATGGAAGGATGGACCACCATTCCTGTCACAGTCGCCTGAGTATTGGCCCACAAAGCCTTCAGCGGCTGTAACAGACGACGAAGCAGAGACACGGAAAACAATGTTCTGTAGCCTGGTCACCACCACTGCGCCTCCAGCCCTCCCTGACCTAGAAAAGTTCTCCTCATTCCGAGATCTGGTTCATGCGGTTGCACTTTCTCGTCATGGGGCGGCCGCAGGTCAAAGCAGTCCAACAGCAGAAGACTATAGGGCAATAGAGATGGAAATGCTCCAACGATCGCAGCAAGACAGCTTTGGAGAAGAGTACGCCCTCCTGTCTGCTGGTAAGCCCTTGACATCTACCAATCGGCTGCTCACACTTGCTCCAGAGTTGGACCAGGCTACTGGACTCATAAGAGTTGGAGGCCGTCTTCGCCGCAGCCAAGACCTGGAACCAGACATGGTCCATCCAGTGGTGCTAGATCCAGCACACAAGATCACAAGACTAATAGTGCATGACGTGGATGAAGACCTAAGGCACCCTGGCACAGAGCGCCTCTTTGCCGAGCTTAGGAGGAGATTCTGGATATTGCATGGCCGTGAGGCTGTTAAACGGCATCAGCAGTTCTGTCCAGAATGCAAGCGGTGGAGAGCTCAGCCCAAAGTCCCCCTCATGTCAGACCTCCCTGAAGCCAGACTGCGCTTGTTCAAGCCCCCCTTTTACTCCACAGGAGTTGACTGTTTCGGGCCGTTCACAATCAAAGTTGGACGGCGCTCAGAGAAAAGGTGGGGAATACTGTTCAAATGTTTGACAACAAAGGCAGTCCACATTGATGTTCTGACAAGTATGGACTCTGACGCATTTCTGATGGCCTTGCGTCGATTCATCGCCAGAAGAGGAAAGCCATCAGAAATTCTATCAGATCAGGGCACAAATTTCAAGGGGGGAGATCGAGAGCTTCGTGAAGCCTTCCAAGCATTGCATCCTGACCTGAAAGAGCAGTTGTCACAGCACCAGATCAGCTTCAAGTTCAACCCCCCCAGTGCACCTCACTTCGGTGGCATTTGGGAGAGAGAAATAAGATCAGTTAAAGCTGCCCTGTACGCCACTGTGCAACCACACGCCATACCAGAGGAGGTGTTGCGCACTGTCTTGATTGAAGTGGAGGGAATCCTAAATTCCAAGCCCCTTGGATATGTGTCTAGTGATGTGGCGGACACAGACCCTGTAACCCCAAACTTGTTGCTGATGGGGCGGCTAGACCCGTCCCTGCCCCAAGCCGTTTATGAGGAGTCGGAGCTCCTTAGCAGGAAGAGATGGAAGCACTCTCAAATCCTTGCTGATCAGTTCTGGGCGCATTTCATTCGCCACTACCTCCCAACACTTCAGACCCGGGCTAAGTGGCATAAGGAAACGCCAGCTCATCAGCCTGGAGACATCGTCCTGGTGGTAGACCCCCTGCTGCCCAGGGCCCTCTGGCCTGTGGGCCGGATCACCAAGGTGCTCCCTGGAACCGATGGCCGCATCCGGACAGCAGAGATCAGCGTCAAGGACAGGCACTACATCAGGCCGGTGGCCCGACTCATCCCACTGCCTGCCGTTCCAGACCTGGACTCCATCCCCGTCCCTTCGCGTCCTTCAGATGAGGACAAACTGGACCAGTAACCAGTTTGGGGGCGGCTGTTGTGAAGGACTAGAGACTGTTCACATTACCAGGTAGCCTCCTGCTGGCCATCCGTGCGTCCTGCGCGTGCAACCCTTGTGGCTACACTTGTGCAGTTAATTGGAGTGCGAGTCAGAGGGTTGTATGCGCAGACCAGTGGATGAGGAGGCAGACATTTGAAAGGAACCCCTTCGGTTCTGTGGACTGTTTGTGCCGTTTGTGTGTTCAGAAACCGTAAGTGTTGGCATTTCTTGTTTGTGTAGGACTTAGTTAAATGTTCGTTTGTAGAATGTCATTATTAATAACCGCATATTTGCCGACAGTTGCGTTCATAGCGTGCACCGCGTGTCCCGCGCTACCGCGGTTAAGTTAACTTATAATGTGTAACTTTTCCTGCCGTGTTAGACGGAGATTATGCTTCTAACTTGATAATATGTTGTCTATAACGGTGTAACATATCATTGTAATAACGTGTATGTCTAGATTTAAGTGGAGATTTGGTCATTTCATGTAGTGGTGCTTGGTTAGCTATTTTCCATGTGTGTCAGTGTATGATTAGCCATGCTGCTTAGCCATTAATATTGTAGTCACCATGCTTATGTTTCTAAGTGGCACTGTTGCATTTGTTTTACTTGTAGAAACCACAACCTTTATCATCACAACACAACACGACTAAAGTAACATCCACAACTCTAATGTCACAACTTCAGTAATACAACTCTCAACTGTGAACTTCACCATTCTTTCAATAAATACTCTGGACCTGTACATCATTGTCTGCATTTTAATCAGATGCCCCACGGTGGCTCCTACAGATAAACTTACTAGGATCAACGATCAAAACAGTGTGTGTGCTGCGCCTACTGAATCCAAGTGCAGAAAAAACATATCCATATAGATTATTACATAATGCACCATCTTATTACATTTCCATCAAAAAAAAAAGTTGCGGCCGCATTCCGTAATAAATTTCGCATTTTGTAATAATTTATTACAAGATGAGAAAAAAGTTATTACGAAATGCGTTCAAGAAATGTATTACGAAATGCGTAAATTATTACACAATGCGGCGATTGTCACCACATTATGTAATAATTTGTTACATTATTACATATTGCACCGTTATTACATAATGCGGCGTTACACCTTCTTATGAGTGCACATATACGCCACTATCAATTTATTAGTTTCTAAAATATTCAAATCTCACCTCAGGGGAGATGTCGTCAGCATCTCTAGCCTGTTGTTGCTTCTGTTGCCTCTGAACTGTCCCAGGTCGACTCAGGCTCACCAGCGTGCTCTGACTGTATGGTCTCATGGGCTTGACGTCAGTCATTCTAGAATCAGTTGTCCCGCACATTTCATAATTGTAGGTATGGTGCAAAGTTCCATCAGAGTACATTGTTGGATAGTAAGGGATGACGGGGAGATTATTGGCTGATTTATAGAATAACTTTCTCTGTCTCCATCTGTAGATTTTAACAGATATAATCGCAATGACAGAGAAAATAAAAAGTATCGACACTACAATGAGAGCCAACAACAAAAAGAAAGTCAAGTTGTTATTGTAATCCTTGTCGTGTGTAAACTCGGTGAACTCTGACAGCACTTCAGGGAAGCTGTCGGCCACTGCCACGTTCACAGTGACTGTAGCAGAGCGAGAGGGCTGTCCGTTGTCCTCCACTATAACAGTGAGTTTCTGTTTCACAGCATCTTTATCAGTCACCTGCCGCACAGTTCTGATCTCTCCATTCTGTGCGCCCACTTCAAACAGCGGCCTGTCTGCAGCTTTCTGTAGTTTATATGAGAGCCAGGCATTCTGTCCAGAGTCCACATCTACAGCCACCACTTTAGTGACCAGATAGCCGATATCAGCTGATCGAGGGACTATTTCAGCCACAGCAGAGCTACTGGTCTGTACTGGATAAAGTATCTGAGGCGCGTTATCATTCTGATCCTGTACAAAGATCTTCAGCGTTGCGTTGGTGCTGAGAGGAGGAGTACCACCGTCTTGTGCTTTAATTTTTATATTAAACGATTTAAGCTGTTCATAATCAAAAGATTTAGTTGCATATATCACTCCTGTGTCCGAATTTATAGAAATATATGAAGCAAGAGAGGCACCATTTAAAGCCCCTTCCTCGAGAAAGTAAGATACGCGTGCATTGGGACCCCAATCGGCATCCTTAGCATTTACCGTAAATATAGACAAAGATGGGGAGTTATTTTCATTCACATACACATCATATGTGTCCTGTTCAAACTGAGGAGCATTGTCATTAATGTCTGATATCTTTACAGTCAGTGTCTCTCTGCTAGAGAGCGGAGGAGTGCCTCCATCCACTGCTGTGACGGTTATATTGTACTCGGGTAGCTGTTCTCTGTCCAGTGCTGAATCTGTCACCAGGTTATAGTAGGTGGATAAGGACCGCACTATTTTAAATGGAGAATTGCGGTCAATAGAACAAGTGACTTTTCCATTGTCTCCTGCATCGAGGTCTTGGACATTCAGCATTGCTACGACTGTTCCCATTGCTGCGTTTTCAGGTAACGCACCGTTAAATGACATGACGGTTAATTTTGGCACGTTATCATTTACGTCGGTGACATCAATAATAACTTCACATGAGTCTGTTAACCCACCGTTATCTTTAGCTACAACTTTTATCTTGAATTGTTTGTTTTTCTCATAATCAATAGGCCCACCGACATTAATTTGTCCAGACCCCACGTCAATAGCAAACAATGCCATAATATTCGCTGGGGCATGACCAAAGAAGTACTGAATATGAGCATTTACTCCCTCGTCGGCGTCAGCCGCCATCACAGTTATCACCAAAGTGCCAGTCACCGAATTTTCAGGAATAGACGCTTTGTACACAGCTTGGTTAAAAACCGGAGCGTTGTCGTTATGATCAAGAACAGTGATGTGGATTTTTACGGTGCCAGACCTTTGTGGGCTTCCGCCATCGACGGCAGTGAGAGTGAGATAATGATGCTCTTTCTTCTCTCTGTCTAGAGGTGTTTTTAAAACCATTTCAACATTCTTACTGCCGTCTGAACTGCTCTTTACATTGAGATCAAAATGGTCGGTCGGTTTTAAAACATATTTTTGTAGCGTGTTAATGCCCACATCGGGATCTATCGCAGCACCCAAAGAAAAGCGCGCTCCGGGCAGGGCGGATTCGCTTATTTCTTGGTCTATTTCATTCTTGGGGAAAATGGGACTGTTATCGTTTACATCTTGTATATCAATCGTTATACTATAAAGCTCCATGGGATTTTCTAGAATGACTTCAAAGCTGAGACTACACGCTTCTATATCTCCGCATAGCTGCTCTCGGTCCATTCTTTGTTTCACCAGCAGCTGTCCTTTCTCTCTATCCAGCCCAACGTACTCACTGCCATCCGATGTGAACACACGAGCTCTCCCGGACACAAGCCTCTTCAGTTCAATGCCAAGATCGTTTGCTATATTCCCAACAACGGATCCCTTCGACATTTCCTCTGGTATCGCGTAACGGATTTGTCCAAATGCAAAAGGCATCAGAGAGGTCCACAAAAATACCAGCGATAATTTCCACCTCTCACAACTGAAGCCTTTCTTCATGTCGATGTCAAACTAGGCACGCTAGCAATAGGAACACAACTCTTCTTTCCTTATTGTGCGTAAACAAATGTTTTAAAATCCACCGAACCGAAGGTTTCACTGCACTGTTCCAATGTTTTCGCTGCCTCGTTCACCAAACGCAATGTGATTCGGACCAACCCTTCTTTATCTCTTAATAGAGAATGGGAGGACCAGAGGAGAGCAGAATATGTACAATCGACAGCGACACGTAGGGTCCAAAACAAGTATTGCAATATTGTGCAGCAATTTACCAAGCCTACTGAGGACAATGTAAAACACAAAATAAAATCATATACGAGGGCGTATTGAAAATGACACGATCGATAACAAATGCAAATGAAAAATGCACAGGCCATATGAAGTGCTTTACCAATTTATCTTTACGCACACCTTTACGCGTCCTCTCACTTCCCACGAGTCATGGATAAGGTAAATGTTTTGGATGCCAAAAATAGCCTTTATACGTGTGCACATATATGTCAAATATATGCGTACGCCAAACCTTACATTATTTTAACAGTTGACCTTTACGCACACGCACTAGTCACCGTTTTACACTCTGGGGAAAATAATGCACCCTCTATTTTCCGATGATTCGTTCATACAATTAAATGTTTAAGATGACAGAAATAGCCTCGATATAAGTGCACATATATGCCACTGACAAATTATTTTTTTTTAAAAACTTTCACATCTCACCTCTGGGGAGATATCGTCAGCATCTCCAGCCTGCTGTTGCTTCTGTTGCCTCTGAACTGTCCCAGGTCGACTCAGGCTCACCAGCGTGCTCTGACTGTATGGTCTCATTGGCTTGACGTCAGTCATTCTAGAATCAGTTGTCCCGCACATTTCATAATTGTAGGTATGGTGCAAAGTTCCATCAGAGTACATTGTTGGTGTTGGGTAATAAGGGATGACGGGGAGATTATTGGCTGATTTATAAAACAACTTCCTCTGTCTCCATCTGTAGATTTTAACAGATATAATCGCAATGACAGAGAAAATAAAAAGTATTGACACTACAATGAGAGCCAACAACAAAAAGAAAGTCAAGTTGTTATTGTAATCCTTGTCGTGCGTAAACTCGGTGAATTCTGACAGCACTTCAGGGAAGCTGTCGGCCACTGCCACGTTCACAGTGACTGTAGCAGAGCGAGAGGGCTGTCCGTTGTCCTCCACTATAACAGTGAGTTTCTGTTTCACAGCATCTTTATCAGTCACCTGCCGCACAGTTCTGATCTCTCCATTCTGTGCGCCCACTTCAAACAGCGGCCTGTCTGCAGCTTTCTGTAGTTTATATGAGAGCCAGGCATTCTGTCCAGAGTCCACATCTACAGCCACCACTTTAGTGACCAGATAGCCAATATCAGCTGACCGAGGCACTATTTCAGCTACCATAGAGCTACTGGTCTGGACTGGATAAAGTACCTGTGGTGTGTTGTCATTCTGATCTGTAACTACAATAGTGACGGTGGCATTGCTACTGAGAGGCGGGGATCCTCCATCTAAAGCTTTAACTCTGATGCGTAATTCCTTCATTTGTTCAAAGTCAAAAGCCCGCACAGCATGTATGACACCACTCTCTGAGTTGATGGATACATATGTGGAAATCAAATCATTATTCGTCTGAGTCTCCTCCAAATAATACGATATCCGAGCGTTATGACCCGTGTCTTTGTCACTGGCCTTTACAGAATATACAGACAGGCCCGGTGCGTTATTCTCCATGACATATGCAGTATAACTGCCACTCTCAAAAGCGGGTGCATTGTCATTAATGTCTGATACTTTCAATAGCAACACTTTAGTTGTGGAGTGTGATGGGGTCCCCTGATCAGTAGCTGTCAATGTTATATTGTATTGAGGGACCCTTTCCCTGTCCAATTCCTGATCAGTGACCAATCTGAAAATATTGGCAGACGAAGATTTGATTTTAAAAGGTACGTCTTTATCGACGTGGAGACGCACGTCTCCATTTTTGTCTGAATCTAAGTCTTTAACATTCAGCACTGCTACCACTGTATCGGGTGGAGCATTCTCAGGGATGTTATCAGAAAATGTCATAACAGTGATGACGGGAGCATTATCATTCACGTCCAACACATCAATCAATACTTTTGCTGTGTCTGTTAAATGGCCTTTGTCGCTTGCTTTCACGTCAATTTTATACTGTTTCTTGTTTTCGAAGTCTAAATTGCCCACAACCTTGATGTCACCAGAAGTGCTATCTATATCAAAGACGTCAGCCATGCTATCCATAGAGTGTGAAAAAGAGTACGACACCTCTCCATTTACGCCAGCATCTGCGTCAGACGCACTCACTGTTAACACTACGGTGCCTTTAGGCGAATCCTCGGATAGAGACGCTTTATACAGACGAGACGTAAACACAGGTGCATTATCATTCACATCTAGTACATCAATGTGTATTTTCACTGTTCCTGTCCTGCTTGGAGAACCACCATCTACAGCAGTGAGAGTTAAAATATGCTGCTCGGCATTTTCCCTATCCAGCGTAGTCTGTAGTACCATTTCCAGATATTGACTACCGTCTGAGTGGGATTGTTGATTAAGCTTAAAATGTTCACTTGGAACAAGAGAGTATGACTGAATTGAATTAACCTCGACATCAGAGTCTACGGCATTTTCCAAAGGAAAGCGAGTGCCCACAACAGACCCCTCGCTTATCTTTAGCTTCACAATAGCATGTGGGAATAATGGTGCATTGTCATTAATGTCTAATATCTCGACATCAACACCATGCAGATCGACTGGATTTTCGAGTATAATCTGATAATATAAAGAACACGGCGTCACTTGGCCACACATTTCTTCTCGGTCAATCTTTTCTTTCACAATAAGAGTGCCTCGGTCATTGTTCAGCGCTATGTACTCACGACTGCCTTCAGAGAAAATCCGTGCACGTCCAGTTTTCAATCGTTTAACATCCAGCCCCAAATCCTGTACGATATTCCCCACAACAGATCCCTTTGGCATTTCTTCGGGGATAGAATAGCGGACCTGCCCATGAATAACCAGCGCACTCGCGAACAAAAGAAAGAGCTTGAGGGTCCAAGAAGATCCACTACTGCCGGTTTTCATGGTCACACAATATCCGTCTCCCATGTCTGTACTCCAATAGTAAAAACCGCTTGAAAAAACTGAGTATTTAGCGACAAACACTATACGCTTACATACTACAGAAGGGGATAGGAGAGAGAGCTGTCGTGTGTGCGTCTTTGCAAGCCTAGTGACATTAACAAGTATGGCGGTACGAAAAGAATAGGGAGTGACGGTTTTTGTAATGCCCTAAATGTGTAGTGCTGTCAAACAGCGTCACTTAGAGTTTGTTAGGCATATTGCAGTTTGCCATGGACACATAAAGGCATCTGACCTACCCAAATGCGTAAATGCGCATGACACATCATTGAAATGCACTTTAAATGCCATTCAGGTGACACGGCCCACAAGTTGCAAGAGTTCTATAGGGGACAAATATAGTAAATACACTCTAATTCTTATAGTTTAGGTCAACTGTCATTTAAAAACACACATTTCACCTCAGGAAACTCGCTGCCAAATTCCCCACTAGAGATCCCTTGGGCTTCTCCTCTGGAATGGAATACCGAACATGCGCCGTCACAAAGCACGTATACCAAAGGAGTGTTGTTAACGCCTAGAGGCTGACGTAAATGGTGCTGTGAACGCATCTGTTTGCTATTCTCTAAAGTGATGCAAGCCTCCTGTGTTACCTTAATCCAAAGACATTCAAAATACAAAGCCAGCAAACAAGGAGATACAAGAAATCAGTCGAATGCTTTCATCCATACGAATGCAAACCACATGCCCAACGTGTGAACGACTGTGTAAGATACCAGCAGCCCCGAAATTATTTTCTGTCTGTAGAAAAGCACAATGGACTCCTCCCTAAAATAATGTGGCATATCCCCTCTGCTTAACCAACAGTGGTCCTTACAGACCAGCAGCAGAAGTTCCAAAGAACGTCATGACATAGTCAATGTCACTTGGTTGTATTTAATGCCATGCATACATGCGTCACTTAGCACTCCACGAGTTGCATTATACCATGCATGCGGTTTAAACCGGGAAATCAAAATAGGTTGGAAATTGAGTTAGACAATAAAAAAAACAAGTTAGACAGTAAGCAAGCTAACCACGTCATGATTCCTAATACGAACTGCAGAGGCCTACTTAAGTGAGAAAGCAGGCTGCAACACTGGCGAAACATCAGCTAAACCCTGTTACTACAAGTGCTGTAGTGGATGCTGTCCATGGTGCTGAAACAATGGTGCTGACTTACTGGCTATGATTGATTTACATATAATACATGTAGCATTAGCTTAAATCTTAAGTATTACCAGTTTCGTAATGCTATAAGACTCACCTCTGGGGAGATATCGTCAGCATCAGCCTGCTGTTGCTTCTGTTGCCTCTGAACTGTCCCAGGTCGACTCAGGCTCACCAGCGTGCTCTGACTGTATGGTCTCATGGGCTTTACGTCAGTCATTCTAGAATCAGTTGTCCCGCACATTTCATAATTGTAGGTATGGTGCAAAGTTCCGTCAGAGTACATCGTTGGATAGTAAGGAATGACAGGGAGATTATTTGCTGATTTATAAAACAACTTTCTCTGTCTCCATCTGTAGATTTTAACAGATATGATCGCAATGACAGAGAAAATGAAAAGTATTGACACTACAATGAGAGCCAACAACAAAAAGAAAGTCAAGTTGTTATTGTAATCCTTGTCGTGCGTAAACTCGGTGAACTCTGACAGCACTTCAGGGAAGCTGTCGGCCACTGCCACGTTCACAGTGACTGTAGCAGAGCGAGAGGGCTGTCCGTTGTCCTCCACTATAACAGTGAGTTTCTGTTTCACAGCATCTTTATCAGTCACCTGGCGCACAGTTCTGATCTCTCCATTCTGTGCGCCCACTTCAAACAGCGGCCTGTCTGCAGCTTTCTGTAGTTTATATGAGAGCCAGGCATTCTGTCCAGAGTCCACATCTACAGCCACCACTTTAGTGACCAGATAGCCAATATCAGCTGACCGAGGCACAATCTCAGCTACCATAGAGCTACTGGTTTGCACGGGGTAAAGTATCTGTGGTGTGTTGTCATTCTGATCTGTAACTACAATAGTGACGGTGGTGTTGCTACTGAGAGGCGGGGATCCTCCATCTAAAGCTTTAACTCTGATGCGTAATTCCTTCATTTGTTCAAAGTCAAAAGCCCGCACAGCATGTATGACACCACTCTCTGAGTTGATGGATACATATGTTGAAATCAAATCATTATTCATCTGAGTCTCCTCCAAATAATACGATATTCGAGCGTTGTGGCCTGTGTCTTTGTCACTGGCCTTTACAGAAAAGACAGACAGGCCCGGTGCGTTATTCTCCATGACATATGCGGTGTAACTACCACTCTCAAAAGTGGGTGCATTGTCGTTAATATCTGATACTTTCAAATGCAAAACTTTAGTTGTGGAGTGTGATGGGGTCCCCTGATCAGTAGCTGTCAATGTTATATTGTATTGAGGGACCCTTTCCCTGTCCAATTCCTGATCAGTAACCAATCTGAAAATATTGGAAGACGAAGATTTGATTTTAAAAGGTACGTCTTTGTCGACACTGAGGCGCACATCTCCATTTTTCTCTGAGTCTAAGTCTTTAACATTCAGCACTGCTACCACTGTATCGGGTAGAGCATTTTCAGGGATGTTATCAGAAAATGTCATAACAGTAATGACGGGAGCATTGTCATTCACGTCGAAAACATCAATCAATACTTTAGCTGTGTCACTTAAACGTCCCCGATCCATTGCCTTCACATTCAGTTTATATTGTTTGTTGTTTTCATAATCTAGCTTTCCTAACACCTTTACATCACCAGACGCGCTGTCTATGTCAAACACATCCGCCATGTTATCTGTGTGCGCAAGTGAATATGACACCTCTCCATTCGTGCCAGCATCAGCATCAGATGCACTAACAGTCACCACTACCGTGCCTTTAGGAGAATCCTCAGGTAAAGATGCTTTGTAAACACGAGATGTAAATACTGGCGCGTTGTCATTCACGTCTAATACATCTATATGTATTTTCACTGTCCCTGTTCTACTCGGAGAACCCCCATCTACAGCAGTGAGAGTTAAAACATGCGCCTCTGTAGTCTCCCTATCGAGTATGGTCTGCAGAACCATTTCCAGATATTTAGCGCCGTCTGAGTGGGATTGTTGATTAAGCTTAAAATGGTCGCTTGGAAAAAGAGAATATGACTGGATGGAATTCATTCCAACATCTGCGTCGAAAGCATTTTCTAATGGAAAGCGAGTCCCCACGACAGACCCCTCGCTTATCTCTAGTTTTACAATAGCCTCTGGAAACAATGGTGCGTTGTCATTTATATCTAATATCTCGACGTCAATGCCATGCAGTTCAACTGGGTTTTCGAGTATAATCTGATAATATAAAGAGCACGGTGTTACTTGGCCACACATTTCTTCTCGGTCAATCTTTTCTTTCACAATAAGAGTGCCTCGGTCATTGTTCAGCGCTATGTACTCACGACTGCCCTCAGAGAAAATCCGTGCACGGCCAGTTTTCAATCTTTTCACATCCAGCCCCAAATCCTGCACGATATTCCCCACAACAGATCCCTTTGGCATTTCTTCGGGGATAGAATAGCGGACCTGCCCATGAATAACCAGCGCACTCGCGAACAAAAGAAAGAGCTTAAGGGTCCAAGAAGAAGATCCACTAATGCCAGTTTTCATAGCCACACAATATCCGTATCCCATGTTTGTACTCCAATAGTTAAAACCGCTTAAAAATACCAAGAATTTAGCGACAAATACTATACGCTTACATGCTATACAGAAGAGGATAGGACAGAGAGCTGTCGTCTGTGCGTCTTTGTAAGCCTAGTAATATTAACAAGTATGGCGGTACGAAAAGAATAGGGAGTGACGGTGTTATAATGCCCTAAATATGTGTAGTGCTGTCAAACAGCGTCACTTAGAGTTTGTTTGGTATATTGCAGTTTGCCATGGGCACATAAAGGCATCGGACCTACCCAAATGCGTAAAGGCGCATGGCGCATCATTGAAATGCACTTTAAATGCCATTCAGGCGAGACGACCCACAAGTTCCAAGGCTACTTAATATGGGATGTTAAACATTTACAAATATAGTAAATACACTCCAATTGTTATAGTTTAGGTAGGCTGACATTTAAAAACACATATCTCACCTCAGGACACTCGCTGCTGAATTCCCTATTAGAGATCCCTTTGTCATCTCCTATGGAATGGAATACCGAACATGCGCCGTCATAAAGCACAAATATCAAAGGAGTGTTGTTAACGCATGAGGCTGACGTAAATGGTGCTGTGAATGCATTCGTTTGCTATTGTCTAAAGTGATGCAAGTCCCCAGTGTTACCATAATCCAAAGACATTCAAAATACCAAGCCAGTGAACAAGGAGATACACGGAATCAGTCGAATGCTTTCATCCATACGAAAGCAAACCGCATATCCAAAGTGTGCACGACTGTCTAAGGTACCAGCAGCCACGAAATTATGACTTCTGTCTTTACAAAGATACAATGGACTCCTCCCTAAAATAATGTGGCATATCCACTCTGCTTAACCAACAGTGGCCCTTGGCGACCAGCAACAGAAGTAGGCCTACAAAAGAACTTCATGGTATGGTCAATGTCACTTGGTTGTATTTAATGCCATGCATACGGATGCATCACTTAGCACTCCACGAGTTGCAATACACCATATATTTGGTTTAAACCAGGTGATCAAAATAGGTTGGAAATTAAGTTAGACAATAATTAAGTAAGTCAGACAGTAAGCAAGCTAACAACTTCATGATTCCTAATCCGAACTGCATACCAAAGTGTTCTGAGAAGGCTGCAACACCGGCAAAACATCAGCTAGACTCTGTTACTGCAGTGCTGCAGTGGGCACTGTCCATGGTGTTGAAACCATTGTGCCGATATATTGGCTATGATTGATTTACATATAACACATGTAGCATGAGCTGAAGTATTACCAGTTTCTTAATGCTATAATGCTCACCTCTGGGGAGATATCGTCAGCCTCTCCAGCCTGCTGTTGCTTCTGTTGCCTCTGAACTGTCCCAGGTCGACTCAGGCTCACCAGCGTGCTCTGACTGTATGGTCTCATGGGCTTTACGTCAGTCATTCTAGAATCAGTTGTCCCGCACATTTCATAATTGTAGGTATGGTGCAAAGTTCCATCAGAGTACATTGTTGGGTAATAAGGGATGACGGGGAGATTATTGGCTGTTTTGTAGAATAACTTTCTCTGTCTCCATCTGTAGATTTTAACAGATATAATCGCAATGACAGAGAAAATGAAAAGTATCGACACTACAATGAGAGCCAACAACAAAAAGAAAGTCAAGTTGTTATTGTAATCCTTGTCGTGCGTAAACTCGGTGAACTCTGACAGCACTTCAGGGAAGCTGTCGGCCACTGCCACGTTCACAGTGACTGTAGCAGAGCGAGAGGGCTGTCCGTTGTCCTCCACTATAACAGTGAGTTTCTGTTTCACAGCATCTTTATCAGTCACCTGGCGCACAGTTCTGATCTCTCCATTCTGTGCGCCCACTTCAAACAGCGGCCTGTCTGCAGCTTTCTGTAGTTTATATGAGAGCCAGGCATTCTGTCCAGAGTCCACATCTACAGCCACCACTTTAGTGACCAGATAGCCGATATCAGCTGATCGAGGCACAATCTCAGCTACAGCAGAGCTACTGGTCTGGACTGGATACAGTACCTGTGGCGCGTTATCATTCTGGTCCTGTATTACAATGTTAACTGTGGCATTTCCACTTAATGGTGGCGAGCCGCCGTCCTGAGCCCTGACTTTGATGTCAAAACTACGGAGCTGTTCATAGTCGAATGAGCGCACTGCGTAAATTGCTCCAGATTCAGCGTTTATGGAGACCAGCGTTGACGCAGGTACCCCATTTACCTGAGTGTCTTCTAGTAGGTAGGAGACGCGGGCATTCTGGCAACAATCATCGTCATTGGCTCTCACCGTGAACAGAGACAAGCCCGGGGAGTTGTTTTCTGCAACAGCCGCGGTATATGTCGCTTGTTCAAAAACAGGACAATTATCGTTAACATCTGATATTCTTAAATTGATTGTTTTGGTAGTGGACAGTGGCGGTGACCCCTCATCCGTGGCAGTAATTGTTATGTTGAAGTCAGGGTTCATTTCTCTGTCTAATGTCTGATCTGTCAACAATGTGTAGTAGTTTCTCAGTGATGACTTTATTACAAAGGGGGTGTTTCTCTCCATAGTACATTTGACCTGGCCATTGACACCAGAATCTATATCTTTAACATTAATAACTGCTATTGTAGTCCCGATTGGTGCATTTTCAGAAAGTGGATTAGTAAATGACGTTAATGATATGACTGGGATGTTGTCATTCACATCTATGATATCTATTATGACTACGCATGTATCCTTATGGCCACCATAGTCTTTTGCCTCGACTTTCAACTCGTATTTCTTTGTAGTCTCGTAATCTACGCGCCCGGCTAGAATTATATCACCAGATTTTTCATCTATTTTAAACAGATCTGCATCCATATCTCGCAATGCGTACATCACTTCACCGTTGCTCCCTTTGTCAGCATCAGATGCGCTCACCTTTGTAATAAACGTCCCTCTTGTGGCATTTTCTGCCACTGACGCTTTATATCGCTTCTTAGTAAAGACAGGGGCATTATCATTAACATCTAATACTATGATGTTTATCTTCATGCTGCCAGTTTTGGGGGGATTGCCACCGTCCACTGCAGTTAAAACCAGAGAAAAATGTTCTTTCTTTTCCCGATCAAGGGGCTCTTGCAACATCATTTCAATATTCGTACTTCCGTCTGAATGGGTTTCATATTTAAGAACAAAATTATCGGTTGGCTTTAGGCTGTAGCTCGTTATTGCATTTACGCCGACATCCGGGTCATGGGCGCTGTCTAAACCGAAGCGAGCTCCGGGAAGAGCATTTTCCCTAATTTCAATGGTAATCTCCTCTTTCGAAAACGACGGGGAATGGTCATTGATATCTACTATTTCAATAGTCACTTCATACAGCTCGATTGGATTCTCCAGAATCATCTCTAAGGTGAAACTACAGGGAGAAATCTGTTTACAGAGGAGCTCCCTGTCTATTTTCTCACTCACCGCCAGCGTCCCTTTGTCTGTGCTCAGCTCGACATAGCCACTGTTGTCCCCGGCTACTATACGAGCTCGTCCGCTCCGTAGACGCTTTATGTCGATGCCTAAATCCTCTGCTATGTTTCCAATAACAAAGCCTTTGCTTGTTTCTTCTGGCACAGAATACCTGACCTGTCCATTCACGGTACAGATGTAAGACAGCGCAAGAAGCAAAATAACACAAAAGCCTCTTCTGCAAATACAATCCCACATCACACCGATGGCCATTGCGCATATCCAGTAAGGTTTGCAGAAAAGGATCTCTGAACAATGTTATCCACGCAAAAATGTGTATCAAGATGCTTCAATAAATCCGAAAGATGAACAGCTATTCACAACCGTCTTCCTTCGTGGTGTCCATCGTTTTACTAATGACGTCGATACGCCAGTGGCTCCTAATAAAATGGGAGGAACCGAGGTTGAGGAGCAAGCCTCTTTCACCACTGATCCAACAGCGGCTCTTACAGACCGATGAAAGAACCGCATCTGCATGCATTCAGAGTATTGTTGCTGACAACACTCATAATTCGATCATACCAAGCGTGGGAAAATGCCAGATATAACCATATACCCAACTTGTGAAAAGAAAATAGACATTTGAAATCAAATAAAGAAGATCGACAATAAATGTATTTTAAAATGTCGCTGTCCACATAATGTGGTGCTGAAATTGTCAGGTTTTTTGTTTGTTTTTAAAGGGGTTAATTAGGTGGCAACTGATTTTGTCCAACAAGCTATTGATCAATTAGTTATTGGCTAATGCATCCAAATAACATAACCCTAATATAACAAACAACCACAGCACTGCAGACAATATGCATCTTGAAATCAGAACTGGGTCTACACTTTAGCTAGTTACTGGTACTGTACTGATCAATCCCGTCATCATGCATTTTTTTTAATCTCATTCTCTCTTAAGCACATAGTCATACGCACACAGAGTGAGAAACTACACTCCATACTGTGCCATGGTAAGGAATCACAGAAGTCTCACATAGCTAGAGTTTACAATATAAAATGTAAACAAAACACAGCTCCTTACTGTCTCATAGCCTACAAGTCAATGGATACAGAGAGTATACAGTAAGATACAGTGTTAATTCACTTTGAGAGTTGATGTAACATCTTTCGGAGTACATATGGTCCCAGTGAACTCGCCAAGTGTTGAATTACAACTGCATTTTTCATTGTATACCAACCCACTGCACACTCACATGTACACACCTACACATGCACTAAGACCTTTATTACTACCTCCACACTTATATAACCCTCCACAACCACTGCCATACAATTACAATTTGTATTCCTTCACACCCCGCACTAGCCTGGGAACTCCCATACTGCCTTTAGTTCTACACAATCGTTTCGATCTGAAAGACAGTATGGCGAGGATGACTCATAACGTCCAAGATCATCGGATCTGTGTCATAATGACCAAGCATTCAGACCTTTACAGTTTCTCTGCCCAATCAGAGAGCAGGGCAGTGTGTCATAATAGCCACAAGTATTCCGGCCCCTATGGAATTTACAATAGGCAACTCACTTGTGATTAGGTCTGGTGTTAACCAGGCAAACCCCGCACCAATGGAAAGTATAGTCTCAAAAACAGTATTCTCACTGGATGCCATGTGTCACGGTGTATGTGCCAAATAAACAACCCTGAATACTTGCTATCAGTGGAGAATTGCATACGGAAGCAGCCATTGACCCTGTATTCTGCCCAAACCTCAAAGTCCCTCTGTCACCAGAGGTGTCCACACAGACCAGACTCTGACTGAGAGGCTGTAAGCACTTGACCTTAAGTCACTATTTCTCTCATCTTTGATCATGTACACTTCTTACGTCCCAGCTCTGCTTGCCTCTGCATGGGATGGGAAGTAGGGTACATATACATCCTCTCCTTGCTGTACCGACGTATTGGCTATGATTTATTTACATGTACATGTAGCATGAGCTAGACTCTGAAGTATTACCAGTTTCTTAATGCTACAATGCTCACCTCTGGGGAGATATCGTCGGCATCTCCAGCCTGTTGCTTCTGTTGCCTCTGAACTGTCCCAGGTCGACTCAGGCTCACCAGCGTGCTCTGACTGTATGGTCTCATGGGCTTTACGTCAGTCATTCTAGAATCAGTTGTCCCGCACATTTCATAATTGTAGGTATGGTGCAAAGTTCCGTCAGAATACATTGTTGGGTAATAAGGGATGACGGGGAGATTATTGGCTGATTTATAGAATAACTTTCTCTGTCTCCATCTGTAGATCTTAACGGATATGATCGCAATGACAGAGAAAATAAAAAGTATTGACACTACAATGAGAGCCAACAACAGAAAGAAAGTCAAGTTGTTATTGTAATCCTTCTCGTGCGTAAACTCGGTGAACTCTGACAGCACTTCAGGGAAGCTGTCGGCCACTGCCACGTTCACAGTGACTGTAGCAGAGCGAGAGGGCTGTCCGTTGTCCTCCACTATAACAGTGAGTTTCTGTTTCACAGCATCTTTATCAGTCACCTGCCGCACAGTTCTGATCTCTCCATTCTGTGCGCCCACTTCAAACAGCGGCCTGTCTGCAGCTTTCTGTAGTTTATATGAGAGCCAGGCATTCTGTCCAGAGTCCACATCTACAGCCACCACTTTAGTGACTAGATAGCCGAGATCAGCTGATCGAGGGACTATTTCAGCCACCATAGAGCTACTGGTCTGTACTGGATATAGTATTTGAGGTGAGTTATCATTTTGGTCTTGTATGATAATATCCAGTGTCATGTTGCTGCTAAGGGGAGGAGACCCTCCATCTTGGGCTTTAATGCAAACTTTAATCTTTTTCATCTGTTCATAGTCAAAAGACCTCACTGCATGAATGACTCCACTCTCTGCATTGATGGAGATGTAAGAAGAGACAGGACTTCCTGCCCATGCTGTGTCATCTAGAAGGTAAGCTATTCTAGCATTTTGGTTCCAGTCCTTATCTACGGCACTAGCTTTGAAAATTGACACACCTAGCAGGTTGTTTTCAACGATGAAGGCCTCGTATGTGTTCTTAGAGAACTCAGGGGAATTATCGTTCACATCAGACACCTTCAGGGAAAGAGTTGTTTGGCTGGATAGTGGAGGAGAGCCAGAATCTCTGGCCGTGATTGTAATATTATATTCTGGAACACGTTCACGGTCCAAAGGTGCATCGGTGACAAGTGTATAATAGCCTCTTAGGGAGGACTTTAATTTGAAAACGGCATTTTGATCAACTTTCAAATCCACATTTCCATTCTCATCAGAATCACTATCTTTAACATTCAATATGGCAACCGATGTGCCTATAGGGGCATCCTCTGCTATAGGTGATGAAAAGGACATGATATTTATGGTGGGTGCGTTATCATTGACATCTAACACCTCCACTATCACTTTGCTAGAGTCTCCTAAGCCCCCCTGGTCTTTTGCCTCTATACTAATTTCATATTTCTTAACTTTTTCATAGTCAAGGTCTCCTTTAAGAGAAATCACACCAGTATTCTCATCTATGGAAAACAGTACAGCTACGTTGCCTTTGAGGTTTGCAAAACTATAATTTATCATTCCATTTGTGCCACTGTCTGCATCACTTGCATTTACTGTGGTGATATATGTTCCCCTCTGGGCATTTTCAACTACTGTTGCTCTGTATACTGACTGATTAAACACGGGTGCATTATCATTGACATCGAGCACAATGACTTTAATATTAACAGTGCCGGATCTGGGAGGGTCTCCCCCATCCACTGCTGTCAATGTTAAGGACAGCTGTGGATGCAGCTCTCTATCTAATGGTTTTTGTAAAACCATCTCTGCATATTTTATCCCATCTGGACGAGTATGCTGTTTAAGAATGAAGTTATCGTTCTCAGTCAGTATGTAATTTTTCAGTGTATTTACCCCGACGTCAAGGTCCTCTGCGCTGCCTAATAGAAAGCGAGCGCCCGGTGTGGCTGATTCGCTAATATCCAGATTAATCTCATTTTTCTGAAAAGTCGGAGCATGATCGTTTACATCCAATATTTCCACCGTGACGTGATGTAATTCCATAGGGTTGTCGAGGATAATTTCAAAGGTGAAACTACACGGCGTGGTATCGCCACAAAGCTCCTCGCGGTCTATTCTCTCGCTGACCAGCAAAAGTCCTTTGTCTGCATTCAGCTCGGCGTATTGGAGACTGTCTCCTTTCACGATGCGAGCCCGTCCGAGCCGCAGCCTTTTCGCATCCAAGCCGAGATCCGCCGCGATATTGCCAATCACAGAACCCTTCCTCATCTCCTCCGGAATGGAGTACCGAATCTGTGCCAGTACGGATTGGATACACAAAGCCGCTAATACCACCAGCATCCATTTTGTTCTTCGACGAGTTTCCATAGTCCCTTCGTGTCGTGCTTTTTAAATCCGGTCCAAATCTTAAACCTGGACACGGACGCCTTAATATTCAGTGACGATACGCATACACATCAGCATAATCTACCGTAAAATTTGAAAGAAAATGATCGGGAGGAATACACACGAGCGTTCTCTGAGCCGGGTTGTTTTGCAAGCATCCCTTTTCTTCTCCTCCTTTACTCTCCTCCCTTCCACCCCCCTAACACAAGAGGAGGAGGACCAATACTGCCTATGATACACTCTTATTTTGCCTTGGCCAACAGCGGCCCTCAGAGTCAGAAACGTTGTATGACAATTTATCAAAAGAACCCATCATGCCAAACAACTCCCAACACCTCCTATAGATTATGAAATGAAATGGAAAAATAACAATGACACAAAAATCACCTGATATATCTTGTTTTCGTGCTAGGGCAAATCCACAAACCCTTTGTATTCTCAATGAGAAAACGTGCCCTCATAGAAAAAATAAACCAGCTACAAGTCCACATGTAGGCTACCTGGCACTCATAGGCCTATAGTCTGCTGAAAAGGCGTTATATACTACAAAATACGAAAGCAAGAATGAATGAAAGAAAGAAAGAAAGAAAGAAAGAAAGAAAGAAAGAAAGAAAGAAAGAGAGAAAGAAAGAAAGAAAGAAAGAAAGAAAGAAAGAAAGAAAGAAAGAAAGAAAGAAAGAAAGAAAGGAAATGTTTCCACTTTCAATAAAGTACTAAGGAAGGCTGGCGACATAAGCCTTGGTTCGAAATGACCAGGAGCTGTCCAGTGCTGAAATGTCATTTTCGGTGGCAAGAAGAGCACACTTAACGTTGAAATAGCCTGCAAGCAGTTATGCAATCACCATTTAGTTCAGAAGGAAACGTTCGTTGTGATGAATGAAATGCATTGCCGTCAAGAAAAGCTGTAAACATAAATTAATAGGCCCTATCACAATATTTTCAAGTAAACACATTTCGCTGCCAATATACAAAAGCCATTGAATATAAACAACTAAATGTTCTAGATTCCAGATCACCTACTTCTAGATACCAGACATTGACGACAGGCCTACATGTAGCTCTCACCTCCGGGGAGATATCAGCATCTCCAGCCTGCTGTTGCTTCTGTTGCCTCTGAACTGTCCCAGGTCGACTCAGGCTCACCAGCGTGCTCTGACTGTATGGTCTCATGGGCTTGACGTCAGTCATTCTAGAATCAGTTGTCCCGCACATTTCATAATTGTAGGTATGGTGCAAAGTTCCGTCAGAGTACATTGTTGGGTAATAAGGGATGACGGGGAGATTATTGGCTGATTTATAGAATAACTTTCTCTGTCTCCATCTGTAGATTTTAACAGATATAATCGCAATGACAGAGAAAATAAAAAGTATTGACACTACGATGAGAGCCAACAACAAAAAGAAAGTCAAGTTGTTATTGTAATCCTTGTCGTGCGTAAACTCGGTGAACTCTGACAGCACTTCAGGGAAGCTGTCGGCCACTGCCACGTTCACAGTGACTGTAGCAGAGCGAGAGGGCTGTCCGTTGTCCTCCACTATAACAGTGAGTTTCTGTTTCACAGCATCTTTATCAGTCACCTGGCGCACAGTTCTGATCTCTCCATTCTGTGCGCCCACTTCAAACAGCGGCCTGTCTGCAGCTTTCTGTAGTTTATATGAGAGCCAGGCATTCTGTCCAGAGTCCACATCTACAGCCACCACTTTAGTGACCAGATAGCCGATATCAGCTGACCGAGGCACAATCTCAGCTACCATAGAGCTACTGGTCTGTACTGGATAAAGTATCTGAGGTGAGTTGTCATTCTGATCCTGTACTATTATCTGAACTGTGGCATTTCCACTTAATGGTGGTGATCCGCCATCCTGAGCACGAATGTTTACTGTAAACTTCCTCAGCTGTTCATAGTCGAAGGAGCGCAATGCGTAAATGACTCCCGTTTCGGCATTCATGGAGACTAGTGATGACGCAGGAACTCCGTTTATCTGAGTTTCCTCCAGCAGGTATGACACTCGGGAGTTTTGACAGCAATCTGCGTCTGTAGCCCTGACTGTAAATATGGAGACGCCTGGTGGGATATTTTCATCCACACTAGCGGTATAAATATCCTGGTCAAAGGTAGGTATGTTATCATTTACGTCAGATATCTTTAAGTTAATCGTTTTTGTGGTAGATAGAGGCGGTGACCCTTCATCTGTGGCTGTGATAGTTATATTGTACTCAGGTGTGATTTCTCTGTCTAAATTGTCATCTGTCAATAATGTGTAATAATTCCTCAGAGATGATTTTATGACAAATGGAATGTTTCTGTTTATAGTGCATTTTACTTGGCCGTTGACTCCCGAATCTGAGTCTTTGACGTTGATTACTGCTACTGTTGTTCCTACTGGTGCGTTTTCAGGCACTGGGTTAGTGAGTGACGTCATCGAAATGACAGGGGTGTTGTCATTCACGTCTGTAACCTCAATGATTACAACACACGTACTCTTAAGTCCCCCGTGGTCTCTGGCTTCAACATTTATTTCAAATCGCTTTTCCACTTCAAAATCCACCCGTCCTTTCACCGTGATCTGACCAGTTTTCGTATCGATATCAAATAATCCAGATTTACTCTGATCCAGTTGCCGTAGTGAATAGAGGACCTCTCCGTTGATGCCTTTATCTGCATCCAACGCGCTCACTGTGGTTACAACATGCCCCACTGGTGCATTTTCAGATAAAGATGCTCTATACGTCTTCTTGGAGAAGACGGGGGCATTGTCGTTAATATCTAATACTTTAATCTTTATTCTCATCTGACCAGTTTTCGGTGGCTTACCCCCATCACTTGCTGTTAAAATCAGAGATAATTCCTCTTTACGCTCACGATCTAACGGAGTCTGTAAAATCATTTCTATTAAGTTATTTCCATTCTGTCTGCTCTCATGTTTTAACACAAAATTATCCGTGGGCTTTAGGGTGTAGCTTTGAATGGTGTTCATTCCGACGTCAGGATCGTTTGCCCTGTCTAATAAAAATGGAGCTCCGGGCAGGGCACTCTCGCTAATCTCGATATCTATTTCATCTCTTGGAAATGTCGGGGAATGATCGTTAACATCCAAAATCTCTACCGTCACTTCATACAGCTGAATTGGGTTTTCTAATATCATTTCAAAGTTGAAGCTGCAGGGAGAAATCTGTTTACAGACGAGCTCCCTGTCTATTTTCTCACTCACCACCAGCGTCCCTTTGTCTGTGTTCAGCTCCACATACGGGCTGTTGTCTCCGGCTACGATGCGAGCTCGACCGCTACGAAGCCTTTTCAGGTCGATGCCCAAATCCTCGGCGATATTTCCAACAACAGAGCCTTTGCTCATCTCCTCAGGAATAGAATAGCGCACTTGTGCATTTACGATAGACGTGTGCCACACTGCTATGAACAACACGACATATTTCCAGTGGATACCACCGCCTCGCACATCACTGATGACATCCATTTTAAAAATCCCAAAGCAGATCACATGAAAACCAAGCACACTATCCGAGCAGTCGATTTAAATCCACAAACAACGAACCAGCAGTCTCACAAAAGGTGTTTCTTCGTCTCCTTCTACCGAATACAAGAGCTCCTTATTTCACAGGACCGAGGTGTGTAGCTGGCATTGTGTGCTAACCACCCTCGTATGAGAGGAGTTTCCTTCTTTTACAAAAAAATGATAACCTGCTTTCCCTTAGCCAACAGCGACCCTCGCAGACTACAGTAGAGAAGAGCAACAGTCATACAGTGAAACATGTCTGGTAGAAGAACGCATGCTCTTCGAGAGCTGAAAAATGCATGTGGGATACACTGTCACAAAATATAAAAATAGACGTAGACATACCCACCTTAAAATATATACCAGATATTTAAGATTAAAAAGAATAATGAAGAATAATTGCGATGACGCACCCATTAAAAACGCTGTCCTTCTACCGTGGTGCTGAAAAAGTCAGAAAAACGTCGCAAGCAATATAATGCCTAAGACTTAGCGTTTTCTTGTGAGGAGGATATAATAACTACCATCAGGACAATGCTTCACATATACTCTACAAAATAGAAGCTGTTTTTTGCTGTTTACAAACACCAATAAGTTTGATGAACATTTAATTTTGAGCTAAATGCTTTTGCCAAATTAGTTTATAGCCAGTGAAGTGGCTAAAGAAAGCCCTCTTAAAAAGTAGACATGGCATCATCTACCAATGCAGACAATGTAACACATCTGTAAATGTGGAGGAATATTTCACACTGTATCGATCGTCAAGAAATCTCGTCTCTTACTCTCTCGAGCATACAGCCAATACACACACAGCCAATACACACAGTGTTTGAAACTACCTTCCATATAATAGCTGGTGTGGAATGGCAGATGCTTCAGTCAGCAGCTCCACATGTTAAACAAAAACACACACACACACACACACACACACACACACACACACACACACACACACACACACACACACACACACACACTTTGCTCTTTTACTTAATCCACACTCCACATCCACCGTCTTACCACTGTCATTTGTATCGCTACTCACCCCTCACTCATGTAAAAGCATAGGCCAAAAAACTGCCCTTCAGTGCATGCTATTCGTATGTTACAGTGTTTGTACCAAATTAACATCCCTGAATCCTTGATATCAGTGGAGAGATGCTGACCCCCTCTGTTGAATCAGTCCAAGTCTCAAACTTCACCTATCACCAGAGGCAGTGGCATGCAGAGAGAGTTTGGGGTATGGATGCTGAAGGAGGGGGGGGGCATGGAACTTCCAACTTACTAGGCTAAAGAGGCTATACGTTATATCTGAACATAGTTGAAACATTCTCTGTCATGTCAAAATGGACCACAGTCTATTCTAACAAAAACACTTCTCAAAATCACTTCAATGTTCAAAGTTCAAAAAATAACTTTCAAAAAGAGCATGTTTTGTCCAGTAAGGCAAAGCGGCAGGTGCTTTAGCACCACCTCGTCCCTATCTGTGCACACCTATGACCAGAGGTGTCAACACTGAAGATACTCAGACTAACAGACCGTAGGCATTTGAACTCACCATTTCTTGAATCTGTGGTCATGCATACCGCATGTGTCACACCGCCTGCTTGCCTCTGCATGCTGGGGTGGGAAGTAGTGTAGATATAGTCTAGTAGATGGGGTATCTTTACATAGCTAACATGCCACCTGCTCCTTTTTCTTGTGGCCTCTCGCTTTGCTGACACCCCACCTCTGTGGAGAAAAGACAGGCTTCCTATAGTCAGCCTATAGGCAGGAAAAAAACAACTCTTGTGACATTTTTAAACATTCAACATCTGGATTGTAGATGAGAAAGTGACATTTGAATTCTTCCTTTGTGTGATATTGAGTAAAACTCTGTCAATGGCATCTTGTCTCACATCACATGGACGAAAGATAAAGGAGGGGGCTGGAGGTTAGATATTGAAATAGACCCATCCTCTCTTGGCTACTGAACTGGCATGCTGGCTATGATTGACTTACATCCTGGTGTATTGAAAATAATGCTGTAACGCTCACCTCTGGGGATATATCGTCAGCCTCTCCAGCCTGCTGTTGCTTCTGTTGCCTCTGAACTGTCCCAGGTCGACTCAGGCTCACCAGCGTGCTCTGACTGTATGGTCTCATGGGCTTTACGTCAGTCATTCTAGAATCAGTTGTCCCGCACATTTCATAATTGTAGGTATGGTGCAAAGTTCCATCAGAGTACATTGTTGGATAGTAAGGGATGACGGGGAGATTATTGGCTGATTTGTAGAACAACTTTCTCTGTCTCCATCTGTAGATTTTAACGGATATAATCGCAATGACAGAGAAAATGAAAAGTATCGACACTACAATGAGAGCCAACAACAGAAAGAAAGTCAAGTTGTTATTGTAATCCTTGTCGTGCGTAAACTCGGTGAACTCTGACAGCACTTCAGGGAAGCTGTCGGCCACTGCCACGTTCACAGTGACTGTAGCAGAGCGAGAGGGCTGTCCGTTGTCCTCCACTATAACAGTGAGTTTCTGTTTCACAGCATCTTTATCAGTCACCTGGCGCACAGTTCTGATCTCTCCATTCTGTGCGCCCACTTCAAACAGCGGCCTGTCTGCAGCTTTCTGTAGTTTATATGAGAGCCAGGCATTCTGTCCAGAGTCCACATCTACAGCCACCACTTTAGTGACCAGATAGCCGATATCAGCTGATCGAGGGACTATTTCAGCTACCATAGAGCTACTGGTCTGTACTGGGTAGAGTATCTGAGGCGAGTTATCATTCTGATCCTGTACAATAATATCCAGTGTCATGTTGCTGCTAAGGGGAGGAGACCCTCCATCTTGGGCTTTAATACAAACTTTAATCTTTTTCATCTGCTCATAGTCAAAAGACCTCACTGCATGAATGACTCCACTCTCTGCATTGATGGAGATGTAAGAAGAGACAGGACTTCCTGCCCATGCTGTGTCATCTAGAAGGTAAGATATTCTAGCATTTTGGTTCCAGTCTTTATCTACGGCACTAACTTTGAAAATGGACACACCTGGCAGGTTGTTTTCAACAACGAAGGCCTCGTATGTGTTCTTAGAGAACTCAGGGGAATTATCGTTAACATCAGACACCTTCAGGGAAAGAGTAGTTTGGCTGGATAGTGGAGGAGAGCCTGAATCTCTGGCCGTGATTGTAATATTGTATTCTGGAACACGTTCACGGTCCAAAGGTGCATCGGTGACTAATGTATAATAGCCTCTTAGGGAGGACTTTAATTTGAAAACAGCATTTTGATCAACTTTCAAATCCACATTTCCATTCTCATCAGAATCACTATCTTTAACATTCAATATAGCAACAGATGTGCCTATAGGGGCATCCTCTGCTATAGGTGATGAAAATGACATGATATTTATGGTGGGTGCGTTATCATTGACATCTAACACCTCCACTATCACTTTGCTGGAGTCTCCTAAACCCCCTTGGTCTTTTGCCTCTACGCCAATTTCATACTTTTTCACTTTTTCATAGTCAAGGTCTCCTTTAAGAGAAATGGCACCGGTATCCTCGTCTATTGAAAACATTGCAGCAACGTTGCCCTTAAAGTTTGTGAAACTATAATGCACTAATCCATATGCACCACTGTCAGCATCACTCGCATTAACTGTGGTTATATATGTTCCCCTCTGAGCATTTTCAACTACTGTTGCTCTGTAAATTGACTGGTTAAAGACTGGTGCATTATCATTAGCGTCGAGTACAGTGACTTTAATATTAACAGTACCGGATCTGGGAGGGTCTCCTCCATCCATTGCTGTAAGAATTAAGGAGAGCTGTGGATGCAGCTCTCTATCTAATGGTTTCTGTAGCACCATTTCTGCATATTTTACTCCATCTGGGCGAGAATGCTGTTTAAGAATGAAGTTATCGTTCTCAGTCAGTATGTAATTTTTCAGCGTATTTACCCCGACATCAAGGTCCTCTGCGCTACCCAGTACAAAGCGAGCGCCCGGTATGGCTGATTCGCTAATATCCAGATTGATCGCATTTTTCTGAAAAGTCGGAGCATGATCGTTGACATCCAATATTTCCACCGTGACGTGATGTAATTCCATAGGGTTGTCGAGGATAATTTCAAAGGTGAAACTACACGGCGTGGTATCGCCACAAAGCTCCTCGCGGTCTATTCTCTCGCTGACCAGCAAAAGTCCTTTGTCTGCATTCAGCTCGGCGTATTGGAGACTGTCTCCTTTCACGATGCGAGCCCGTCCGAGCCGCAGCCTTTTCGCATCCAAGCCGAGATCCGCCGCGATATTGCCAATCACAGAACCCTTCCTCATCTCCTCCGGAATGGAGTACCGAATCTGACTCTGTACAGATTTGATACACAAAGCCGCTAATACCAACAGCATCCATTTTGTTCTTCGACGAGTTTCCATATTTCCTCCGTATCGTGATATTTCAGCCCTTTCCAAATCTTAAACCTGAACACGGATGCCTAAATATTCGGTGACGATACGGATATATGCATGAGCATATCATCCATAAAAAAAGAAAGAAAATGATCGGGAGGAACACAGACGAGCGTTCTCTGAGCCGGGTTGTTTTGCAAGCATCCCCTTTTTGTCCTCCTTTACTCTTCTCCCTTCCACCCCCTAACACAAGAGGAGGAGGGCCAATAGTGTCTATGATACACTCTTATTTTGCTTTGGCCAACAGCGGCCCTCAGAGTCAGAAACGTTGTATGACAATGTATCACAAGAACCCCTCATGCCAAACAACTCCCAACACCTCCTATAGATTATTAAATGCAATGGAAAAATAATGACACAACCATCACCTGATATTATGTTTTCGTGCGAAGGCAAATCCACAAACCCTTTGTATTCTCAATGACAAAACATGTCCCCCGTAGAAAACACAAACCAAATTCAAGTCCACATGTATCTGGCGCACATAGGCCTATAGTCTGCTGAAAGACGTTATATAGGCTACTATAAAATACGAAAGAAAGAAAGAAAGAAAGAAAGAAAGAAAGAAAGAAAGAAAGAAAGGAAATGTTTCCCCTTTCAATAAAGTACTAAGGAAGGCTGGCTACATCGCAGTGAGCGGGAGCTGTCCAGTGCTGAAATGTCATTTTCGGTGTCAAGAAGAGCACAATTACCGTTGAAATAGCCTGCAAGCAGTTATGCAATCACCATTTCGTTCAGAAAGAAAAGTTGGTAGTTCATGATGAATGAAATGCATTGCCGTCAACAAAAGCTGTAAACATAAATTAATAAGTATAGCAATATTTTTAAGCAAAGACATTTCGCTGTCCAGTGTACAAAAGCCATTGAAGAAAAAAAAATGCATTGTTCTAGATCCCAGATCCCCTTCTTCTGCATGCCCAGACATATCATTGATGATAGGCCTTTATGTAGCTCTCTCCTTATGAATATTTACAAAATAAAAATCAAATCTCACCTCCGGGGAGATATCGTCAGTATCGCCAGCCTGCTGTTGCTTCTGTTGCCTCTGAACTGTCCCAGGTCGACTCAGGCTCACCAGCGTGCTCTGACTGTATGGTCTCATGGGCTTGACGTCAGTCATTCTAGAATCAGTTGTCCCGCACATTTCATAATTGTAGGTATGGTGCAAAGTTCCGTCAGAGTACATTGTTGGGTAATAAGGGATGACGGGGAGATTATTGGCTGATTTATAAAATAACTTTCTCTGTCTCCATCTGTAGATTTTAACAGATATGATGGCAATGACAGAGAAAATAAAAAGTATTGACACTACGATGAGAGCCAACAACAAAAAGAAAGTCAAGTTGTTATTGTAATCCTTGTCGTGCGTAAACTCGGTGAACTCTGACAGCACTTCAGGGAAGCTGTCGGCCACTGCCACGTTCACAGTGACTGTAGCAGAGCGGGAGGGCTGTCCGTTGTCTTCCACTATAACAGTGAGTTTCTGTTTCACAGCATCTTTATCAGTCACCTGGCGCACAGTTCTGATCTCTCCATTCTGTGCGCCCACTTCAAACAGCGGCCTGTCTGCAATTTTCTGTAATTTATATGAGAGCCAGGCATTCTGTCCAGAGTCTACGTCTACAGCCACCACTTTAGTGACCAGATAGCCGATATCAGCTGACCGTGGTACTATTTCAGCCACAGCAGAGCTACTGGTCTGGACTGGATAAAGTATCTGTGGCGAGTTATCATTTTGATCCTGTATTGTAATCTGAACTGTGGCATTTCCACTTAATGGTGGTGATCCGCCATCCTGAGCACGAATGTTTATTGTAAATTTCCTCAGCTGTTCATAGTCGAAGGAGCGCAATGCGTAAATGACTCCAGTTTCAGCATTCATGGAGACTAGTGATGACGCAGGGACTCCGTTTATCTGCGTCTCCTCCAGCAGGTATGACACGCGGGAGTTTTGACAGCAATCTGCGTCTGTAGCCCTGACTGTAAATATGGAGACGCCGGGTGGGATATTTTCATCCACACTAGCGGTATAAACCTCATGGTCAAAAGCAGGCTTGTTATCATTCACGTCAGATATCTTTAAATTGATTGTTTTTGTGGTAGATAGAGGCGAGGACCCTTCATCTGTGGCTGTGATAGTAATATTATATTCGGGTGTAATTTCTCTGTCTAAATTGTCATCTGTCAATAACGTGTAATAATTCCTCAGGGACGACTTAATGACAAACGGGATGTTTCTGTTTATGGCGCATTTTACTTGGCCATTTACTCCCGAATCTAAATCTTTTACATTAATCACTGCCACTGTTGTTCCTATGGGTGCGTTTTCAGGCACTGGGTTTGTGAGTGACGTCATCGAAATAACAGGGGTGTTGTCATTCACGTCTGTAACATCAATGATGACAACACAAGTATTCTTAAACCCCCCGTGATCTCTGGCTTCCACATTTATCTCAAATCGCTTCGTCACCTCAAAATCTATCTGTCCCTTCACTGTGGTCTGACCAGTTTTCTCATCAATTTCAAATAATCCAGATTTACTCGGATCCAATTGCAGTAGTGAATACAATACCTCTCCATTGATACCTTTATCTGCATCCACTGCGCTCACTGTGGTTACAACATGACCCACTGGTGCATTTTCAGATAAAGATGCTCTATATGTCTTCTTGGAGAAGACGGGGGCATTGTCGTTAATATCTAATACTTTAATCTTTATTCTCATCTGACCAGATTTCGGTGGCGTACCGCCGTCACTTGCTGTTAAAATAAGAGACAATTCTTCTTTACTCTCACGATCTAACGGAGTCTGTAAAATCATTTCGACGAAGTTATTTCCATTCTGTCTGCTTTCATGTTTTAACACAAAATTTTCCGTGGGCTTCAGGGTGTAGCTTTGTATCGTGTTCATTCCGACGTCAGGGTCGTTTGCCCTGTTTAATAAAAATGGAGCCCCAGGCAGGGCACCCTCGCTAATCTCGATTTCTATTTCATCTCTTGGAAATGTCGGAGAGTGGTCGTTAACATCCAAAATCTCTACCGTCACTTCATACAGCTGAATCGGGTTTTCTAATATCATTTCAAAGTTGAAACTGCAGGGAGAAATCTGTTTACAGACGAGCTCCCTGTCTATTTTCTCACTCACCACCAGCGTCCCTTTGTCTGTGTTCAGCTCCACATACGGGCTGTTGTCTCCGGCTACGATGCGAGCTCGGCCGCTACGAAGCCTTTTCAGGTCGATGCCCAAATCCTCGGCGATATTTCCAACAACAGAGCCTTTGCTCATTTCCTCAGGAATAGAATAGCGCACTTGTGCATTTATAGACGTGTGCAGCACTGCTATGAACAACACGACATATTTCCAGTGGATACCACCGCCGCGCACATCACTGATGACATCCATTTTAAAAATCCCAAAGCAGATCACATGAAAACCAAGCGCATTATCCGAGCAGTCGATTTAATTCCACAAACAATGAAACAGAAGTCTCACAAAAGGTGTTTCTTGGTCTCCTTCTATCGAATACAAGAGCTCCTTACTTCACAGGACCGAAGTGTGTAGCTGGCATTGTGTGCTAACCACCCTCGTATGAGAGGAGGTTCCTTATTTTACAAAAAAATAAATGGTAACCTGCATTCCCTTAGCCAACAGCGACCCTCACAGACTACAGTAGAGAAGAGCAACCGTACGGTGATACTTGTCTAGAAGTGCGCGTGCTTTTCGAGAGCTCCAAAATGCATGTGGCATGCTGTCACACAATTTAAAAGTAGACATAGATATACCACATTATGCCATATGAGATTAAAAAGAATAATGAATAATTGTGATGACGTATCCATCATTAAAAACGCTGTCCTTCTTCCGTGGTGCTGAGAAAGTCAAAAAAACGTCACAAGCAATAGAGGGACTTTGCGTTTTCTTGTGAGATGGATAAATAAAATCAGGACTACAGATAGTCTACAAAACAGAAGCTGTTTTTTGCTCTTTACAAACACTCATCAGCTTCATATACATTTGATTTTTTTCTAAATGTTTTTGCCGAATTAGTTTATAGCCAGTGGCTCTACATGAAACACTCTTAAAAAGCAAACATTACATCATCTACCATTACAGACAATGTAACCTATCGGTTCTGTAAATGTGGAGGAATAATATTTTGCAAGCTATTTAGCACTGTATCGATCATCGAGAACTCACTGCCAATACACACACAGTGTTAGAATACCTTCCACAATAGTTGATGTGGAATGCCAGATGCCTCAGTCAGATAGCTCTATATGTTAAACAAAAAAACAACTTTGTATACAGTACAATCCATGCGCTCTGTCACAACGTCCGAAAAAATGTCCCAAACATGTCAATGGTTAGCAACCCACCACACACACACACACACACACACACAATTCTTGTTTACTTTACGTACACTCCAGACCCAGCGTCATACCAGTATAATTTGTATCCATTCTCACCCCTTACTCATTCAAAGTATAGGCTGAAAAAAACTGCACTTCACGGTTGCATGTCATGTGTCAGTATTTGTACCAAATAAACATCCCTGAATCTTTGATAGCAGTGGAGAGTTGCTGACCTCCTCTGCTGAATCAGCCCAGGTCTCAAACTTCATGGAACTTCCTGGTATCTTACTGGGCTATAGAAGCTATACGTTATATATGGACGTTATTGAAGCATGCTTTGTCCAGTCAAAATGGACCCAAGTATATTGTAACAAAACAAAAAGGGCAAGTTTTGTCCAATAGGGCAAAAGGGAAAAAGGGCAAAAGGGCCTATCTGTGCATGCCTATGAACACGAGAGGTGTCAATAATGATGAGACTCTGACTGACACGCCATAAGCACTATGATCACTATTTCTCTAATCTGTGGTCATGCAAACTGCCCTGCTTACATCTGCATACTGGGGTGGGAAGTAGAGTAGATATAGTAGATGGGGCCTCTTTCCATAGCTCTCCTTTTTCTTGTGGCGTCACGCTTTGCTTACCATAGTCAGCCTATAGTCAGGAAAAAACAACTCTTGTGAATTTTTTAAACATTCAACATCTGGATCGCAAATGAGAAAGTGATATTTGAGTTCTTCCTTTGTGTGATATTGAGTAAAACTCTGTCAATGACATCTTGCCTTCCATCATATAGACACAAGTTGAAGGAGGGGGCAGGAGGTTAGATATTGAAAAAGACCCATCCTCTCCTGGCTACTGACTTGCATGATGTCTATGATTGATTTACATATACCCTGGTGTATTATACATTTCTTAATGCTACAAATCTCACCTCTGGGGAGATATCGTCAGCATCTCCAGCCTGCTGTTGCTTCTGTTGCCTCTGAACTGTCCCAGGTCGACTCAGGCTCACCAGCGTGCTCTGACTGTATGGTCTCATGGGCTTGACGTCAGTCATTCTAGAATCAGTTGTCCCGCACATTTCATAATTGTAGGTATGGTGCAAAGTTCCATCAGAGTACATTGTTGGGTAATAAGGGATGACGGGGAGATTATTGGCTGATTTATAGAATAACTTTCTCTGTCTCCATCTGTAGATTTTAACAGATATGATCGCGATGACAGAGAAAATAAAAAGTATTGACACTACGATGAGAGCCAACAACAAAAAGAAAGTCAAGTTGTTATTGTAATCCTTGTCGTGCGTAAACTCTGTGAACTCTGACAGCACTTCAGGGAAGCTGTCGGCCACTGCCACGTTCACAGTGACTGTAGCAGAGCGAGAGGGCTGTCCGTTGTCCTCCACTATAACAGTGAGTTTCTGTTTCACAGCATCTTTATCAGTCACCTGGCGCACAGTTCTGATCTCTCCATTCTGTGCGCCCACTTCAAACAGCGGCCTGTCTGCAGCTTTCTGTAGTTTATATGAGAGCCAGGCATTCTGTCCAGAGTCCACATCTACAGCCACCACTTTAGTGACCAGATAGCCAATATCAGCTGACCGAGGCACTATTTCAGCTACCATAGAGCTACTGGTCTGTACTGGGTAGAGTATCTGAGGGGAGTTATCATTCTGATCTTGGACGATAATATCCAGTGTTATGTTACTGCTTAGGGGAGGAGACCCACCATCTTGGGCTTTAATACAAACTTTGACCTTTTTCATTTGCTCATAGTCAAAAGACCTCACTGCATGAATGACTCCACTCTCTGCATTGATGGAGATGTAAGAAGAGACAGGACTTCCTGCCCACGCTGTGTCATCTAGAAGGTAAGATATTCTAGCATTTTGATTCCAGTCTTTATCTACGGCACTAACTTTGAAAATGGACACACCAGGGAGGTTGTTTTCAACGATGAAGGCCTCATATATGTTCTTAGAGAACTCTGGGGAATTATCATTGACATCAGACACCTTCAGGGAAAGAGTAGTTTGGCTGGATAGTGGAGGAGAGCCTGAATCTCTGGCCGTGATTGTAATATTGTATTCTGGAACACGTTCACGGTCCAAAGGTGCATCAGTGACTAAAGTATAATAGCCTCTTAGGGAGGATTTTAATTTAAAAACAGCATTTTGATCAACTTTCAAATCCACATTTCCATTCTCATCAGAATCACTATCTTTAACATTCAATATGGCAACAGATGTGCCTATAGGGGCATCCTCTGCTATAGGAGATGAAAATGACATGATATTTATGGTGGGTGCGTTATCATTGACATCCAACACCTCCACTATCACTTTGCTAGAGTCTCCTAAACCACCATGGTCTTTCGCCTCGATGCCAATTTCATACTTTTTCACTTTCTCATAGTCAAGCTCTCCTTTCAGAGAAATCACACCGGTGTCCTCATCTATGGAAAAGAGTGTAGCAACGTTGCCTTTAAGATTTGCAAAACTATAATGTACTAATCCGTATGCACCACTGTCAGCATCACTCGCATTTACTGTGGTTATATATGTGCCTTTCTGAGCATTTTCAAATACTGTTGCTCTGTACACTGACTGATTAAACACGGGAGCGTTATCATTAGCGTCGAGCACAGTGACTTTAATATTAACAGTGCCGGATCTGGGAGGGTCTCCCCCATCCACTGCTGCCAGGGTTAAAGACAGCTGAGGGTGCAGCTCTCTGTCTAATGGTTTCTGTAGCACCATTTCTGCATATTTTATCCCATCAGGACGAGTATGCTGTTTAAGAATAAAGTTATCGTTCTCTGTCAGTATGTAATTTTTCAGTGTATTTACCCCAACGTCAGGGTCCTCTGCGCTGCCCAATAAAAAGCGAGCGCCTGGTGTGGCTGATTCGCTAATGTCCAAATTAATCGCATTTTTCTGAAAAGTCGGAGCATGATCGTTGACATCCAAAATTTCCACCGTGACGTGATGTAATTCCATAGGGTTGTCGAGGATAATTTCAAACGTGAAACTACACGGCGTGGTATCGCCACAAAGCTCCTCGCGGTCTATTCTCTCGCTGACCAGCAAAAGCCCTTTGTCTGCATTCAGCTCGGCATACTGGAGACTGTCTCCTTTCACGATGCGAGCCCGTCCGAGACGCAGCCTTTTCGCATCCAAGCCGAGATCCGCCGCGATATTGCCAATCACCGAGCCCTTCCTCATCTCCTCCGGAATGGAGTACCGAATCTGTGCCAGAACAGATTGGATGCACAATGCCGCTAATACCACCAGCATCCATTTTGTTCCTCGACGAGTTTCCATAATCCCTTCGTATTGTGCTTTTTAACCCGGTCCAAATCTTAACCATGAACAAGGATGCCTTAATATTCGGTGATGATACGCCTACACATAAACATAATCAACCATAGCATTTGAAAGAAAATGATCGGGAGGAATAAACACGAACGTTTTCTGAGCCAGTCTGTTTTGCAAGCATCGCTTTCTCCTTCTTCAGTCTCCTCCCTTTCAACCCCCTAACACAAGAGGAGGAGGACCAATACTGCCCATGATACACTCTTATTTTGCCTTGGCCAACAGCGGCCCTCAGAGTCAGAAACGTTGTATGACAATTTATCAAAAGAACCCATCATGCATATAAACAACTATAACGCCTCCTATAAATCATGAAATGCAATAGAAAAATAATGACAAAACCATAACCTGATACTTTTTTTCGCGCCAAGACAAATTCCCAAACCCTTTGTATTCTCAATGAGAAAACGTGCCCTTATAGAAAACACAAACCAACTGCAAGTCCTGTACCATGGCCTAAGTCGCACATCGGCATCTAACATAGGCACCTAGTCTACTCAAAGACGGCATATAGCCTAGGCCCTACTAAAAAATACAAAAGAAAGAAAGACAGAAAGAAATACGGAGGGAGAAAAAAAGTTTGCCCCTTTGAATAAAATACTACCCTCCATAAGCAGAGTTTCGAAGTTAACGGGCGCTGTCCAGTGCTGAAATGATATTTACGTTTTAACGTAGGCCTAATTTTTCACGTTCATCCAGTTTTACACCTGCATGTGATTATGCAATCGCCATGTCGTTCAGGAGGAAAAGTTGGTAGCTTGTGCTGAATACAATGCATTGCAGCTCAAAAGACAAGCGATACTGTACAATTAATTCAACGATCATTTTTTAAGCATAGGCATGTTGCTGTCCAATGCACAACGTCATTGAAAACAAACGATGAATACCAGAAATAGGGTATATTGACACGAGAGCATAGACCAATGTAGCTCTATCATTAATATTTAAAACATTCACATCTCACCTCAGGGGAGATATCGTCAGCATCTCCAGCCTGCTGTTGCTTCTGTTGCCTCTGAACTGTCCCAGGTCGACTCAGGCTCACCAGCGTGCTCTGACTGTATGGTCTCATGGGCTTTACGTCAGTCATTCTAGAATCAGTTGTCCCGCACATTTCATAATTGTAGGTATGGTGCAAAGTTCCGTCAGAGTACATTGTTGGATAATAAGGGATGACGGGGAGATTATTGGCTGATTTATAGAATAACTTCCTCTGTCTCCATCTGTAGATTTTAACAGATATAATCGCAATGACAGAGAAAATAAAAAGTATTGACACTACGATGAGAGCCAACAACAAAAAGAAAGTCAAGTTGTTATTGTAATCCTTGTCGTGCGTAAACTCGGTGAACTCTGACAGCACTTCAGGGAAGCTGTCGGCCACTGCCACGTTCACAGTGACTGTAGCAGAGCGAGAGGGCTGTCCGTTGTCCTCCACTATAACAGTGAGTTTCTGTTTCACAGCATCTTTATCAGTCACCTGGCGCACAGTTCTGATCTCTCCATTCTGTGCGCCCACTTCAAACAGCGGCCTGTCTGCAGCTTTCTGTAGTTTATATGAGAGCCAGGCATTCTGTCCAGAGTCCACATCTACAGCCACCACTTTAGTGACCAGATAGCCAATATCAGCTGACCGAGGCACAAGCTCAGCCACCATAGAGCTACTGGTCTGGACTGGATAAAGTATTTGGGGCGAGTTATCATTTTGGTCTTGTATTATAACTTGAACTGTGGTGTTTTCGCTTAATGGTGGTGATCCTCCGTCCTGAGCTCTGATGCTGATTTTAAAATCTTTAAACTGCTCATAGTCAAAAGAGCGAGCTGCGGAAACAACTCCGGTCTCAGCGTTAATGGAGACTAGAGAGGACGCAGGCGCTCCGTTAATATTGGTGTCCTCCAGAAAATATGAAACACGCGCGTTTTGGCAACAGTCTGCGTCTTGGGCACTGATTGTAAATATGGAGACGCCCGGAGAGATGTTTTCATCTACCCTGGCAGTATAGGAAACGTGGTCAAAAACAGGCCTGTTGTCATTCACATCAGAGATCTTTAAATTAATAGTCTTTGTAGTAGACAGAGGCGGCGACCCTTCATCTGTGGCTGTGATAGTAATATTGTACTCAGGTGTCATTTCTCTGTCTAAATTGTCATCTGTCAATAATGTGTAGTAATTCCTCAGGGACAACTTTATAACAAATGGGATGTTTCTGTTTATAGCGCATTTTACTTGGCCATTTACTCCCGAATCTGAGTCTTTGACGTTGATTACTGCTACTGTTGTTCCTATGGGTGCGTTTTCAGGCACCGGGTTAGTGAATGACGTCAGGGATATGACCGGGGTATTATCATTTACATCCATTACATCTATTATGACAACGCAGGAGTCTGTAAGACCACCTCGGTCTTTGGCTTCAATGTTAATTTCAAACTTTTTCGTCTTTTCAAAGTCAATTCTTCCAGAGACTGTGATTTCTCCTGAGCTTTCATCTATAACAAATACCGCATTTTCACTGTCGTCCACCTCCCTCAGCGCATAAAACACCTCTCCGTTAACGCCTTTATCTGCATCTGATGCACTCACAGCTGTGACCACATAGCCAAGTTGCGAATTTTCTGGGATGGAGGCTCTGTAAACCTCTTTCGAGAAACGCGGTGCGTTATCGTTTATGTCCAGTACATTTATTTTTATCCTTAACTGCCCTGTTTTTGGCGGCTTACCGCCATCACTCGCTGTTAAAACGAGGGAGAGTTCATCTTTCATCTCGCGATCGACCGGCGATTGGAGTATCATTTCAATGAATTTATTTCTATCCGGCCTCTTATCGTGCTTCAAAATGAAATTATCCCCAGGTTTTAGGGTGTAGCCCTGGATACTATTCACTCCTACGTCGGGGTCATTCGCCCTGTCTAATAGGAAACGTGTGCCTGGCAGGGCACCTTCGCTTATTTCAATGCTAATCTCTTCTCTCGGGAATGTCGGAGAGTGGTCGTTAATATCCAAAATTTCTACAGTCACTTCATACAGCTGAATCGGGTTTTCTAATATCATCTCAAAGTTAAAACTGCAGGGAGAAATCTGTTTACAGACGAGCTCCCTGTCTATTTTCTCACTCACCACCAGCGTCCCTTTGTCTGTGTTCAGCTCCACATACGGGCTGTTGTCTCCGGCTACGATGCGAGCTCGGCCGCTGCGAAGCCTTTTCAGGTCGATGCCCAAATCCTCGGCGATATTTCCAACAACAGAGCCTTTGCTCATTTCCTCGGGAATAGAATAGCGCACTTGTGTATGAACACCAGCGACGTGCCATACCAGCAACAGCGAAATTATCCTTTTCCAGTCAGCAACACCTCGACGCGAATAACTGGAAGCCATTGTGATGGTCTCTGCATGCAGAAGAATATAGCTTACAAAAAAGCAAGCGCACACTCCAATATAAGAGTAAAATTATATCCACAGTCCCACGATGTTAAAAAAAACCCAAAGAGTATCCCGTTTGAATACTGGGAAAGTGCTTTCCTCTTCTGGAGTAATCGTCGAATAAATGGAGATATGCACTGTGCTGCCGTCTTCCAACATCACCTCGGGAGGCGTATTATTATTTTTTTAATCAGAATATACTTTGCTCAAGCCAACAGCGGCCCTTACAGACCAACTACAAGAAGTGCACCACGGACATCAGTAGGCCTGCACACCACGCCACCACCCCTGATGACAAGGGTTTGAAACACACACACACACACACACACACACACACACACACACACACACACACACACACACACCACTACACTTTCAAAAACATTCTACTAGTTACAATGTAGCACCAATTTGAGAAAATAAAATGAAATAAATAAATCTTTACTTGCAAATAATAAAATGCAACTAGGCCTATAATCCATTCAATATGTAAGACACACAAGACGCATTGCCATCGCTAATTATGTTGGTATACATCAGGAGATAAAGGTGAAGTGCGGAGAGCACAGAAATTCATCAACATGCAGAGTTTCCCAATAGAACTTTACAGTTAAGGCAGCCACCTTCACTATACACACCTACCACCTTGACTAAGTAGCCTATTTTTTATTCTGAATATAATTTACAACGTTTGTTTACAACAATAATGCATCATTCATTTGTTTTCTAGATTTCACATCCTATTTCATGTAAAATGGCAAACCATAGTCTTCACAATAAGGATTAGGCCTATTAGTCCCATGTCTAAAATACTGCATGTGCCCCCCACCCACCTTGACTAACATATTTTTCTGTGGAAAATACTGAAATGAACAATGGCCCCTTCATTAAACATACCACAGTATCAAACACAGCACTCAGCAGTTGTGCTTCTGCCTTGTGAATACTCGTGAATACTGCCTCGTGAAACCATACTGTCAGTTTCTATAGTCAAATGATAAGACGTTACCAGCACACAAGTGTGCACACAGGGATCGAGCAGCAAACACTGGGCCCCACGTACAACCAGCTCCAATGGACCCACACCACCAACACATACTTTATATACACATGTACAGATGAGTCCGTGTGGCCCCGCACATGTATAGGGCCCTGGTGACAGTCCCACATTACCACGCCCTATACGACTCCCGTGGGCACACACATCATTCTGGCCTCCCTTCTCACAAGGACTCATGCTCTGACAGTGACTCTCACCAATGCTGAAGAGTAAACAAAAAGTATTCTCTTATTTTAAATCCTATGCTATCCTGAAGTTGTGAAGGTAATACAAATTGTGGTCATCCTGCTTGGCTTTAAAGTAATATATGCAAAACAAATGTCGTGCATGAGAATAATTGCAATGAAAAGTTACCACAAGTTAATATGAAACAAGTGCCTACACTTAATATCCAATAACTCTGATTTAGTCCACCAGAGTTTACTATTATGATGTACTGTATAATCAGCGAGTTTCCAAATAAAAACAAGTTTTTCACTATAATGCATGTTGCATTTTACACATCTAATGAACCTTTATTAGTATTTGACTCAACCCCTAATTCACTTTTAAAAGTCAACACCTCAACCAATGTCAAAATAAAACACAAATGCAAAATACTGTTAGAACTGGGACTCTACGCATCATCCCCCACTCAGCTTGCAGGTGCATCACAGTGGGACAGACATCACTGGAAAGGAGAGGCTGGAGCACACTGCAGCTTAGTTTTCAAGACTTTATTTTGTGCACACACCCGACCAACGTTTCAGTGTTGCTACACCTTCTTCAGAGTCCAATGAAGAAGGTGTAGCAACACTGAAACGTTGGTCAGGTGTGTGCACAAAATAAAGTCTTGAAAACTAAGCTGCAGTGTGCTCCATGCAGCCTCTCCTTTCCACAAACTACTGTTACTCATGCACATGTCTGATGGTGCTCACCTGGGTGTCATCGGTGTCAAACATGGCCTTATCTCTCTGTGGCAGAGGCAGAGTGAGTGTCCCTCCACTGTCCAGGCTAATGACGCTCTGGCAGCCGGGTCTGACGTACTTCATGTCACTTTTCCTAGAGTCTGTGGTCATGCACACCTCGTAGTTGTACATGGGGGGTTGCAAAGTCCCTGTCCTGCTGACGTCTGGGTAGTAGGGGATGATGGGTAGGTTGCTGTGATACAGCCGTGCTTGTCTCCACCTGTAGATCTTTACTGAGATGATGGTGACGAGACACAGAATGAAGAGGAAGGACACCACAGCCAGCGCCAGGACTAAGTAAAATGTCAGGTCAGGACTGTGTTCCCTCTCACGTGTAAAGTCTGTGAACTCTGAGAGCACTTCAGGGAAGCTGTCGGCCACTGCCACGTTCACAGTGACTGTAGCAGAGCGAGAGGGCTGTCCGTTGTCCTCCACTATAACAGTGAGTTTCTGTTTCACAGCATCTTTATCAGTCACCTGGCGCACAGTTCTGATCTCTCCATTCTGTGCGCCCACTTCAAACAGCGGCCTGTCTGCAGCTTTCTGTAGTTTATATGAGAGCCAGGCATTCTGTCCAGAGTCCACATCTACAGCCACCACTTTAGTGACCAGATAGCCAATATCAGCTGATCGAGGCACAATCTCAGCTACCATAGAGCTACTGGTCTGTACTGGATATAGTATTTGAGGTGAGTTATCATTCTGATCCTGTACAATAATATCCAGTGTCATGTTGCTGCTAAGGGGAGGAGACCCTCCATCTTGGGCTTTAATACAAACTTTAATCTTTTTCATCTGCTCATAGTCAAAAGACCTCACTGCATGAATAACTCCACTCTCTGCATTGATAGAAATATAGGAAGACACCGGGCTTCCACCCCATTGAGTGTCATCTAAAATGTAGGAGATGCGGGAATTTTGGTTCCAGTCCCTATCTCTAGCACTGACTGTAAAGATGGAGACGCCTGGTTGATTGTTTTCTAACACAAAAGCTTCGCTTGTGCTCTCTTGGAATTGTGGCGCGTTGTCGTTAACGTCAGAAACTTTTAGAGTTAATGTTTTCTGACTGGAGAGTGGAGGAGAGCCTAAATCTGTTGCCGTGATTGTGAGGTTGTATTCTGCTAGGCGTTCGCGATCTAAAATAGCATCAGTGACAAGTGTGTAATAATTAGTTAGAGATGACTTTATTTTTAAAATAGAACTCTGATCTAGTTTTAAGTCAACATTTCCATTCTGCCCAGAATCGATGTCTTTGACGTTGAGTATTGCTATAGTTGCGCCAACTGGTGCGTCTTCTGACACAGGCGAGGTAAATGACATAACGCTGATGACAGGTGTGTTGTCATTTACATCGATGAGCTCAACTATTACTTTACTAGAGTCTCCTAAACCCCCTTGATCTTTCGCTTCTATGCCTATTTCATACTTCTTCACTTTTTCATAGTCGAGGTCTCCTATAACGGAGATCGCGCCAGTAGTCTCATCGATTGAAAACATTGCAGCGATATTGCCTTTAAGATTTGCAAAGCTATAATTAATCAACCCATTTGCATCACTATCTGCGTCACTTGCATTAACGGTGGTTATGTACGTCCCACGCTTCGCATTTTCAACTACTGTTGCTCTGTACACTGACTGGTTAAACACAGGTGCATTGTCGTTGACATCGAGCACAGTGACTTTAATATTAACAGTGCCGGATCTGGGAGGGTCTCCCCCATCCACTGCTGTAAGCGTTAAGGACAGCTGTGGATGCAGCTCTCTGTCTAATGGTTTCTGCAGCACCATCTCTGCATATTTGATTCCATCTGGTCGAGCATGCTGTTTTAATACAAAGTTATTGTTTTCAGTTAGAATATAATTTTGTAACGCATTTACCCCGACGTCAGGGTCCTCTGCGCTGCCGAGGAGAAAGCGAGCCCCTGGCGTGGCAGACTCGCTTATCTCCAGGGCAATTCTATCCTTTTGAAATGTCGGAAAGTGATCGTTGACATCCAGAATTTCAACTGTAACCTGATGCAATTCCACCGGATTTTCGAGAATGATTTCAAAGCTGAAACTGCAAGGAGTAGTGTCGCCACACAGCTCTTCGCGGTCTATTCTCTCTTTCACAACCAAAATCCCTTTGTTTGAATTCAGCTCGGCGTACTGCACACCATCTCCGGTCACAATCCGAGCTCGCCCTGACCGGAGCCTCCAGGGGCGGAGTGGCCCACCTTTTCCCACCGGGAGAATTTTCCCCTTGGCGGCCCTCTTTAAAAAAACAAAAAAACAAACAAACAAAAAAAGCGAACAACATGGTTTCCTAACCAAAAAGACAAAAGCCACGAAATCTGCAGTCGTACTACATGTGAACATTAGTGTAGTCAAAATATCAACCTGAATTGGAGAATTTAGCCTACACCTTGATGAAATGCACAGCCAGTGGTGTAGTCTATGTAAAAAGCAGGTATACGCACCCATTTCAAAAGTCTGTCTACATTGTGCAATAAACCCACCATGCAGCAAATAAGCCAAACCTAGCTACTTCAAAGCACAACCATAAGTCAACAAAATGTATAACCAAACGGTGTAGGCCTACCTTAAAACGCTGTCTTCGTCGCAGCAAATGTCTTTGTTTCTTGCAATTACATTTTAATCCACAGTTTAGGCTACACACCCAGCACTGCTCACATCAGAATCTTCTTGTGTGGTAATTATTTTGTTCCATTTCTTCAGACATTACATAGGCTACATCCTAAATGTGCCATATATAAATGTATGTTTGATATACCATTATTTCGACTGTAATGAGATATACCTCTAGTTCTAACAAACCAATGCCATCAAAACATGTACAACGTGTTTTCCTGCTTAGCTGCAGTTCACTTCCTTACCACTTGGTGGAGTATGTTCGTAACCCAAGTCAATAACCACAGAACAAGAGAATCTGGAGTGGCAGACTGTAAACTGTAACAGTCATGTGGAAATCGGAAAATAAATCACAACTGACTAATATTTCCGTTCCTTGGTAACCAATCTAAATATCACAGGTTCTTGAAATACTGAAAACGAAACTATGTTACTAAGATCTAGTAAACTTCCGCGATCTACGGTGTATGAACATTATCAGTAGAGAAGGGGTGTGGCCAATTTACTGTTTGACACCGTCACTGAGGTATTGCGGTCGGGTAAACGGTATATATACTGTTGAGTCAATTATAATGTAGTTAAGAATTCATTTGTAGCTAGTTCACATTAGTTTCGATGCTAGATCAGCGGAGAATATAATGCGGCCGAACACTTTGAGGCCGGCTGAGAACATAATACGGCCGTTGTAAAATGTTATGCGGCCGCGGCCCACCGGGAAAAGTCCCCGATCTCCCGATGGCCACTCCGCGCCTGGGAGCCTCTCTGCATCCAAACCGAGATCATGCGCGATATTCCCAATCAGCGAGCCTTTCCTCATCTCCTCCGGAACAGAGTAGCGCATTTGCGCCAGAACAGATCTGACACAAACAAGCACTAAGCTCATCACCATCGCCGTCATCCATTTTGGACTCCTCGGTCTTGCCTTAGCTAGTTGCATTATCTAGTT
>NC_085863.1:10298617-10327707 GCF_034702125.1 Engraulis encrasicolus | reverse complement strand
CAATCGAGAACAAGCACGAAGCTCATCACCATCGCCGTCATCCATTTTGGACTCCTCGGTCTTGCCTTAGCTAGTTGCATTATCTATTTGTTCCTCTTCACAGAAAAACAAGATCAGTATAGGACTACAAGGCGTCAAAGACGAGTGGAAATGTACACCGTGTGTAGAATATCAGATAATGTTCTACTAAAGGCTAAAACAACAGGGACTGCACTCGCCTTGTGCCACTTGCTCTCTCCCTTTCTCTGATGATTACACGTTAGGAGGAGGTTTTATAATTTCACCTCAGTCGTTTTTTCGTAGCCCAACAGCGGCCCTCAGTGACAACATGGATGTATAACAGATAGGCAAGGGGAGGAAGAGAGAGTGTGCGTTCCTGCGTGCGTGCGTGAGGTTGTGTGTGTGTGTGTGAGTGAGTGAGTGAGTGAGTGAGTGAGAGAGAGAGAGAGAGAGAGAGAGAGAGAGAGAGAGAGAGAGAGAGAGAGAGAGAGAGAGAGAGAGAGTGTGTGTGTGATGTGTGTGTGTGTGTGTGTGTGTGTGTGAGAGAGAGAGAGAGAGAGAGAGAGAGAGAGAGAGAGAGAGAGAGAGAGAGAGAGAGAGAGAGAGAGAGAGAGAGAGCGAGAGAGAGAGACTGACAGGTGTGTGTGCGGGGGACAGTGATTGTGGGTGTGTGTGTGCGGGGGACAGTGATTGTGGGTGTGTGTGTGTGAGAGAGAGAGAGAGAGAGAGAGAGAGAGAGAGAGAGAGAGAGGAGGAGGAGGAGGAGGGCACATCAATGATACACGTAGTCCAACAAATATGACAATTTCAGACACGACATAACCCCGGAGCTGTCCACTGCATGTGGTGCTGAACTATTTTATCCTCCAAAAACGCTAAGCAGATACAGAGTTTGCAACCAATCGCTGAAGAGTAGCTATTAAACAGAAAACGTGTCAGATCACCACTCACTCCACATACAAGTGAAAGAAAGAAAGAAAGAAAGAAAGAAAGAAAGAAAGAAAGAAAGAAAGAAAGAAAGAAAGAAAGAAAGATGATTTTTTTTGCCATTTGAAGAAAACCCCAAGCTGGCTCCAAGCCCAGGTTCGAAGTGAGTCCGGTGCTGAAAATCACATTGTCGGCGTCAATACGACCTAAATTATAACATATGCTGTAGTTATGGCACACACCTGCATGCTGTTATGCAATCGCCATTTAGTTCAGAAGGAAACGTTGGTTGCCTATGATAAATAAAACGCACTGCAGTCCAAAAGACAAACTATAAAATAGGCACGTTGCTGTCCAGTGTTGAAAACCCATTGAAGACAAACACAAATAAGGGAATATCATTGATATAGGCATACTTAACTAGTCTCTAATTATTAATATTTAAAATATTCAAATCTCACCTCCGGGGAGATATCGTCAGCATCTGCAGCCTGCTGTTGCTTCTGTTGCCTCTGAACTGTCCCAGGTCGACTCAGGCTCACCAGCGTGCTCTGACTGTATGGTCTCATGGGCTTTACGTCAGTCATTCTAGAATCAGTTGTCCCGCACATTTCATAATTGTAGGTATGGTGCAAAGTTCCATCAGAGTACATTGTTGGATAGTAAGGGATGACGGGGAGATTATTGGCTGATTTATAAAACAACTTCCTCTGTCTCCATCTGTAGATTTTAACAGATATAATCGCAATGACAGAGAAAATAAAAAGTATTGACACTACGATGAGAGCCAACAACAAAAAGAAAGTCAAGTTGTTATTGTAATCCTTGTCGTGCGTAAACTCGGTGAATTCCGAGAGCACTTCAGGGAAGCTGTCCGCCACTGCCACGTTCACAGTGACTGTAGCAGAGCGAGAGGGCTGTCCGTTGTCCTCCACTATAACAGTGAGTTTCTGTTTCACAGCATCTTTATCAGTCACCTGCCGCACAGTTCTGATCTCTCCATTCTGTGCGCCCACTTCAAACAGCGGCCTGTCTGCAGCTTTCTGTAGTTTATATGAGAGCCAGGCATTCTGTCCAGAGTCCACATCTACAGCCACCACTTTAGTGACCAGATAGCCGATATCAGCTGACCGAGGCACAATCTCAGCTACCATAGAGCTACTGGTCTGCACGGGGTAAAGCACCTGTGGTGCGTTGTCATTTTCATCCAGCACAGCTATTTGAAGTGTTGTATTACTGGCCAATGGTGGGGATCCGCCATCTTGTGCTTTGATGTGCACCTTGAATGATTTAGTTTGCTCATAATCAAACGCACGGACAGCGTGGAGCACACCGCTGTCTGCATTCACAGATATATAAGATGAAATCGGATTGCCATTGAACTCCGAGTCGATTAGAAAGTACGATATGCGTGCGTTTTGATTCCAATCATCATCACGCGCTGATACAGAGAAAAACGACATTCCCGCAGGGTTATTTTCCTTAATGCTGGCAGAGTATGACGACTGTGCGAAAACGGGTGCATTGTCATTTACGTCGGATACCTTTATATTGATGGTTTTGTTCGAAGCTAAATGGGGCTCTCCCTTATCCACGGCAGTAAAAGTAATATTGTATTCCGAGTTCTTTTCTCTGTCTAAGTGTCCATCTGTTAATAGCGTGTAGTAATTTTTCAGCGACGATTGAATACTGAACGGGATATTTTTGTTTATAGAGCAGTCCACTTTACCATTAATGCCAGAGTCCAGGTCTTTGACATTGATAATAGCTACAGTTGTACCACTGGGGGAGTCCTCTGACACTGGACTGGAAAATGACGTCAGAGTGATCACTGGCTCATTATCATTCACGTCTATAACATCTATGATCACTTTAGTGGAATCCATGTGTCCACCCTGATCTTTAGCCTGGATTGTCAACTCGTAATTTCGGTTTTTCTCATAATCTATATCTCCAGCTACGGTAATGACGCCAGTGTGCTCATCTATGGTAAATGGTTCATCCTTCTCGTCAAACAGATGGGGGAAGTGGTAGCTTACTAGACCATAGGACCCCTCATCAGCATCACTAGCGCTCACTGTCGTTACAGAAGTACCACGGACGGCATTTTCTACTACTTCAGCTTTGTACATTGACTGTGTGAAAACAGGCACATTGTCGTTGGTATCCAGCACTAAAATGGTGATTTTCATGGAGCCTGATTTCTGCGGATTACCGCCGTCTAGAGCAGTGAGAGTGAGAATTAAGGTGTCCTCCTTTTCTCTGTCTAACGCGGCATTTAGAAACACCTCTACATATTTGCCTCCACTTAGACTCGTCTGCGTTTTAATGTTAAAAATCCCTGTGGGGGTAAGTGTGTACCCCTGTAATGCGTTAACCCCCACATCAGCATCCGTGGCACTTTCTTGCAATATTCTTGTACCTGGCAAAGCTGACTCGAGGATTTCCAGTTGTATTTCATTTGCTTTAAATGCCGGCGAATTGTCATTGACGTCGAGTATTTCAACAATAACGCTGTGCAACTGCATTGGATTCAACAATATCAATTCGAAACTCAAGCTGCAAGGCGACGTCTGCCCGCAGAGCTGCTCCCTGTCTATCCTATCCTTCACAACCAGTGTGCCTTTGTCTAAATTCAACTCGATAAAATCGCCGCTTTCATCACTTACGATGCGAGCTCCACCTTTCTTCATGCGCGTCGGATCGAGCCCTAGATCCTGGGCGATATTTCCAACCAAAGAGCCCTTTCTCATCTCTTCGGGAATCGAGTAGCGTATTTGTCCAACAGCAACCCCGAAAAGGAGAAAGACAACAAAGGCCTGCTTCACCATCCTACACCCGAGTCCATATTTCCATTCGACCTGCTTCATCGGCATTGTTCAGATTTCACCCCGGAATAGGAATGAATAAAAACAACCATGTGTATCCAATACTGATTCAAAGCTTTAAATGAAACGATGCTTAAGAAAAAAAAATATTCCTCGCGTAACGGTGAACGTCTGCGCCTGCCTCTGAAAAAGGAAAAAAAAATCCAGCAATTGACGGAGGATACCAAACAGGATGGGGAGAGGCAAAGGGATGGGAGGTCTACCACAGCGTGACACTACAGCGCTGGGTTAGTTAGCCAACAGCGGCACTTAGAGTCCAGTACGTGCAACTAAGGGTGTTTTGCAGCTTGGAGGTGAAATTTGGTAATACATTATTCTGTCGGTAACACAGATTAGTGCCAACACCCAGGAAAATGTCAAATGATTACTGTCGAGTCCTTCTGTCAATGTGGGATGACATGGGCTAATGGTACATCATATAGAGGAGTATGGAAAATAAATACACTGCCGACCAATAGCGTCCCCAAGAGACCAAGCCTCAACATTGCTCAGTTCAGGCCATGCAACATATTGTTCACCTTAAAATTAAAAAAAAGAAACTGCACTGCCACCAATGACGTTTAGTTATCAGCTGTTGCGTTAACGTGCATTTGTGTGCAGCTTTCCATTTCAGCACCACGGATAGCGCCAATAGGGGAAAGAGGTCACCATATCACAGCGAGGTGCAAACATCTTTCCCCGTTGATTAATGGTAGTAAAACGTAATGTTTGACTGCCAATAAAGTCAGCAAGTACTTATCTGGCCTGCTGAAAACAATGAACTTCTTTGATACATGAAGGCACCAACCTCTCAAAGTTGCATCACTGTGTCGGTGGCATGTTGCAGCCTCACGCTCGCAAGATTGGAATGCTGCAAAAATGTTTGCTCTGAAGTGTGATTCTAGCCTCTTTGTTACGTGTTACGCCTCTTTGTGACGTCAAAATACTACACAGGCAGACGTGATGGAAATGGAATTCTACATTCAGACTCTACATGGGGCTTTACAACCAGGACTCAGCTGACTAAGATTCAAAATTCAAAAAGCTTTCTTGTCTAATATGTTCCCATATTAGAAAATTGTCGTTTGACTGAAGGTGTGTGTGTGTGTGTGTGTGTGTGTGTACAAACTGAGTACAGAATTCAAGATTTTGAACACAATGTAACAATGTAAATACAATGGATGACCTACCATTTCCACAAGTCAAATACTGCACGACTTGCTATACGACAACAGTAGGCAAAAAATATATATATATAATTTTTTTAAAAAACTATCAATACAGGTAAACAGCATATTGTCATACCAAGTCATCATTCAATGTGCTTGGCTGAAAATGGCTATAACCTCATGACATACTGACCCAAATCTAAAAAGCCATGACCTTTTGGACTTGGGGCTTAAACTGCCTGTGTCTATTTCAACAGATGTGACAAAGCTTCTGTCAGTAGGCAAGGCAACAGATATCAGCGTGATTTTGAGATATGCATGGTACTTCAAATTAAATATTGTATTATTTATATTGCATTTGGAGGTTATGTTTTTAATATGATGTCAAAAGGAGTGCCTCATCATGGCTAGAACTTTCTTTTCTTAAAATATGAAAACTTGAAACAGCAGGTCCATATAAATATCTAATCTCCCATCCTCTACTTTTGCCTGTGGCCTCGAGCATTTCTGATGCACCGCCACCAAGTTCCCCCGCTTTTGGGGGACATTTCCCTATCCAACGCCCCAACTACAAATGTGAAAATGATTTGTGAAATGTTTTTTATGAAATATTGAATAAAACTTGTTGTCAATCATGAGGCCACAATCACGAGGCCACAATCAAAAGAAGAGCACAGGAGGTTAGATATTGAAATAGGCCCATAATAATTCTGCATCAAAAAATGTCTACAAATTCTAAATCTTGTCAGCAGAGGGCGACTCAAGTATGTCCTATCCTGCTCTCTCTCTCTCTCTCTCTCTCTCTCTGCCAAACACGCATGCGCACTCACACACAATTTTGCACGCACACACACACACACCCACACACCAGACATTGGGAACAGAGAGGTAGTAAAATGCAAGACAGTGTACTACATTCTTATTGAAGTCACATTGAAAATCTCAAATATTTCCAATATATTCAAGCCAATTCGGTGTGCAGTGCACCACTGCCAGTAATGTTCCACATGGTGTAATCCCTTTTATACAACTCCCAACAGACTGACCGCAGCTACTGCTCCTGAAACAGACTCTCTTACAATCACCCTTACCCCTCTCATATCTGGCAAGACTGTTCATACAGGACACGCCATGAACACAAATTAATTGTAAGCCACCAATACGAAAAGCCGGTCAAATATAATATGTGTCGCAGCTTGCTCATTTGAAATGGATGGGAGCAGGGCTCTGAATTATAATATTTTCATCACCAGCCAAAATGGCTAGTGGATGTGCAGTAAATCTAACTAGCCAAACACACACTCCCTAATGAGTCACAGTGGCTAGTAGCTTGGTCTTTTCTACCAGCCAAACTGAAATCCAGACATGTCAGGCAAGACTGTGTATCTTATCTTATCTTATCTTCTCTTATCTTATCTTAAATACAGTATGTTTCATGGCGTAAGTTATTCATTTGAAGTGTATAGGAGTGTCTAGGAATGTGTGGAGCCGACTGAGGCAGATAGAGAAGTGCAGGCGATGCTGCTGCTGCTGCTGCTGCTGGTGCTGCTGCTGACCTATTTTGCAGCAGTGCGGTTGGAGGCTTTAGCAGTCTGATTGAGCACAGCCTACACCGCCTCTCTGGAGAACTGGAGTCCACACCCTCTTTGTCTTTCAGTGTGTGTGTGTGTGTGTGTGTGTGTGTGTGTGTGTGTGTGTGAGAGAGAGAGCGTGTGTGCATGCGCACTTGCTTTTGTCGCAGGGATTGGGATGGTGTAGGTACACATTTATATGCACACGTTTGCACAACATGCGCACACGTTTCGATAACAGTGTGTGTGCGTGTGTGTGTGTGCACGCGTATGCATGAGCATGCGCACTCGCATTCGTTTCACAGCGAGTGAGATTGTGCGTACATGTGGTGTGTACATGTGTGTCTTCGAGAGGGAGAGAGAGACAGACAGACAGACAGACAGAGAGAAAAATGGAGAGAGCATGTGCGTATGAGTGTATCAGAGTATGTATGCGAGAGACAGAGAGAGAGAGAGAGAGAGAGAGAGAGAGAGAGAGGAGGGCGAGAGAAAAATGGAGAGAGCATGTGTGTATGTATACGAGAGACAGAGAGAGAGAGAGAGAGAGGGGGGGGGGAGCGAGAGAGAGAGAGAGAGAGAGCAGATATTTGGTGTGTGTGTGTGAGTGTGTGTTACCAGGTCAAATTCAGCACCGGCTAATGAATAAACATATGACACACATGTGCAATTGGTGCTGCTGCTGCTGCTGCTGCTACCAGCGATAAAGGCTGGATTCTTTATCCTCTTTGCTGCGCCTCTTTGTTGCTTTATCCTCTTTGCTGCTACCTTTAGGTTCAGCCACACAAATGATTACTCAAAAAGCAGTCAGAGGACAGAGGTGTGTCTCCTATGAGTCGAAATATTAAAGATTGTGTCTTACCTGATATGTGTGGAAGATCGGAAGAGGCCGGGGGGTACATGGAAAGGAAAGAAAAAGGGAAACGTAAGTATTGAGCATGTTACACATCATGTTTTGTACAAGGAAGATGCAGACCAAAGATACAGAGAGAGGATCACATTAGCCCACATCAAGGAAAACACAGCGAACACCTGGTGTAAACGGCAGTCATCCCATTGTAACGAAGCCTTGTAATTAGAAGGCTTCATTAAGTGAACTGATGTAACAGCACCTCAATCCCAAACCAGCACTTCACAGTTGCAGACATACAGTATGTTGGCTGTTGTTGGGTTATCTCAAAATAGCCTTCGGTGTGTGCATTGTATGGTACTGAGGTTTTAGGAAGTGGTCATCAAATCAGTTCCCAGTATTCCCCCCCCCCCCCCCCCCTCCCCCCCCCCCCCCCCCCCCCCCCCCCCCCCCCCCCCCCCCCCCCCCCCCCCCCCCCCCGCCCCCCCCCCCATCTCACTCACTCACACACACACACACACACATACACACACACACACACACACACACAGTGATAGAATCAGGACAGAGGGATTACACAATGAAAATACATGTGTGTATGTTATGTGTTATGTGTATGTCATGTGTGCTATCAAATAAACCTTATTCAAGCATTGCTTCCCACTTCCTTTCATCTTTACATGTCAGCATGTGTGTTGAGTCAGTTGAAGATATGACACATAAGTTTATGATGAAGTTATCAAGTAAGTCCCTAACGTCTCTCTAGCTCTTTCAAACACACACACACATGCACACACGCGCGAGCATGCATGCACGCACGCACGTACCCACAACCACAGTGAAAGAATGAGGACAGAAGGATTAAACAATGACTTCAAAGCATGTGAGAATCTTCACCTAATAAAATATATTCAATCAGTCCTTCTCGGGTCCTTTTACCTTTATACTATATGAGTGTCTGTGCATGTACAGTACTGGATAAAGTGTATCAGTGCTGTGCATAGTGCTGGTAAAAGAGCATAAATGGGGGCAAAGTGACTTAAAAAATAATGATAATATGTGTTACCGCACAACGGAACTCTGACCTACTTCTCTGTATGACATACTGCAGAGAATAATGAAGCTGCTGTGCACATCTGTGATTCCTAATGAACAGAAGCAGCTGGGGCTGCTGGGCATTTGGTGTGAATAGCGGACATTGAGAAAGCAGAGGTATGCTGATTACCACAAAGATGTGCATCAGTTCAGCAGAAGAAGACTGTCTCATCTTCAGCACAACCACAATAACAACAACACAAAGGATGCAGTGAGTACCGGTAAAGCAAAAATGAAGAGGTAATACTTGTAGAAAAGAGTTTATGTGGTAAAGGAAATTATATACTTCCTAAAGAAACCAGTGCTGGATCTCTCTTTCTCTCTCTCTCTCTCTCTCTCTCTCTCTCTCTCTCTCTCTCTCTCTCTCTCTCTCTCTCACACACACACACACACACAGACACTCACACAAACACACACACTCTCTCTCTCTCTCTCTCTCTCTCTCTCTCTCTCTCTCACACACACACACACACACACACACACATACAACGCAGTGGTATTTGTGCAACGGTAATGTGGAAATAAAAATATACTATGTAAAAAATAAAATACACGTATACTGAGGAAAGTGTATGGGATTAAGTAATGTATAGTCCTAGGGGAATGAGTGCTCTATGAGGGCTCGGTAACACTTTGCTTGACATGTTCCTGCAAAACACATTCATAGCAGCTGCTATAAAGTCTGCACGAAGCATTCAGGATTGTTTCATGACCCATTCATAACAAACCTTTCATGAATCTAGCAGAGGGAAGGACAGCAACTCGTCCAAAATAAACAAAGCAGCATTACAGGTTTTGTTCTGAGCCCTCAAAGATTACTGATTTTGACAAGTTGCTGTCATTTTGTCTTCCATGTCTATGAAAGGTTTGGTATGAATGTCTTACGAAACAGTCTTGAATCCTTCATGCAAAGTGTATAACAGCTGCTATGAATGTTTTATGCAGCGACACGTCAAGTAAAATGTGTTCTATATGTGCTCTATATTTGTCATGCATGCATATGTGTGTGTCTACACACAACAAAGACCATTCAGATATGACTAGCATAGGCAGGGGGATAACAGCATATTGTGCACCCTATGTAGAATCCGCTCCTATGGACCCCACCAGTCATACTGTACATCTACATAAATCAGACACTGTACTGTCCCTACATGAGTCCCTGGTAACTCAGTCACACGTTACCCCCCTGTACAACACCCCTGACCATAGGTAGCTTGCACCACCATTTAAAACATCACATTAAAGTGGGACACTTCTTTGCATTTTCATACATAGCAAAAAGCAAATGAAATCTTTCTGCATGGAAAACGAAGTTAACTTCATTAAACTCAAAATTACATAATGTAGACCTGTAAACTAGACAACATTTACCAGAGTAGAGAACTTTGATCCAGCATCAGTGAAGTCAAAGCAGTCGCTGTTGTCAAGTGGGTGTTTCTGTAGTGTATTGGCAGCGGACATGGTGTTGTCATTGTAAGAGGTGACAAACTTGAAGTCACTTGTGCGTGAGCCTGTTGTCATGTAGGCATCATAGTTGTAAGTGCTACGGAGAGTTCCAGTTCCATCAACATCTGCATAGTTGGGAGGTAAATATGCACTGGGAATGGCTACTGCTCCATCAAACAACAGTCTGGGCTTCCTCCTGTGACACAACCTCACAGCAATGATCAGGATGATGAAAGTCAGGAAAAATGTGGACACAGACACCAGAGCAATGATCAGATAAGATGTGAGTTTAGAGTTGTTCTCCTCATAAGACATGTCTTTGAGTTCAGGAACTTCAGCCAAGTTATCTGAGATGACTAAGTATACGGCACAGGTTGTAGAGAGAGAGGGCTGTCCGTTATCTTTCACTGAGATCACAAGGTTCTGCTTCATGCTGTCAGATTCAGAAATGTCCCTCTGAGCCCTAATCTCTCCACTGTGTAGACCAATAGTGAAAAGTCCCGGATCAGTCGACTTGACGATCTGATATGACAGCCATGCGTTCTGTCCAGAGTCAGCATCAACAGCAATCACTTTGGACAGCAGCGAGCTAGAAAGAGCAGCTTTGGGCACCATTTCAGTCATGAAGGAGTTTCCTTCTGGAGTAGGGTATAATATCTGAGGAGAGTTATCATTCTCATCTGTTATGAACACACTCACAGTCACGTTGCTGCTGAGTGGAGGAGAACCATTGTCTCTGGCTACAACCTGAACTTTGAAGCTTCTGAACTGCTCATAGTCAAAGGCCCTCACAGCATGGATCACCCCTGTGTCTCCATTAATGGATAAATATGAGGAGAGTGCAACACCATTGACCTCACTGGGCAACAGAGAGTAGAAGACTGTGCCATTCTGTCTCCAGTCTGGGTCTCTGGCACTAACAGAACACACAGAGGAGCCAGGCTTGTTATTCTCAGACACATATGCACTGTACGACTGCTCCTCAAACACAGGGGGATTGTCATTCACATCAGATACTGAGAGGTGAATGGTCTTAGAGGATGAGAGAGGGGGAGACCCTTCATCAGAAGCTATTAGAGTAATATTGTACTCTGTCACCTGTTCACGGTCTAATTCACCTGTTGTAACAAGAGAGTAATAGTTTTCAATAGATGGTATTAATTTAAATGGAACATTCTGTTGAATAGTGCAGCGCATCTGCCTGTTGCCCTCTGAGTCGTCATCCTGCACATTAATAATGCCCACCTCTGTACCTGGAGCTGCGTTTTCAGGAATTGGATTTTTCAGTGATTTCACATAAATGACTGGAGCGTTGTCATTCACATCTGTCACGTCTATTACTACCTTTGCATTAGATGCTAAGCCTGAACCATCCGTAGCCTGAACTCTGATTTCGTAATGAGCCTCATCCTCAAAATCTATTGGTCCAGCTACTGAAATCTCTCCAGTCACTTTATCTATACTGAATAGTTTGGAAACTTTAACTGATAGCAGGCTGAGTTCATAAGTCACTTGTCCGTTTGCTCCCTCGTCCGCATCTGTGGCGCTCACAGTTACAACAGCAGTACCTAAAGGGGAGTTTTCAGGCAAGCTGACTTGGTAAACAGGCTGACTGAACACGGGCAGGTTATCGTTAACATCCAAGACCGTGACGTGTATCATGACACTACCAGATCTTGGAGGAGAGCCTCCATCTATGGCAGTGAGCAAAAACGACAGCTCGTTCTGCAGTTCACGGTCTAGTTCTTTGTCTAGCACTAATTCGCCATATTTCATGCCATCAGCATTAGACTGAACCGATAAGGTGAAATGCTCATTCTTTTCAAGAGAATACATTTGGATACCGTTTCTACCTACATCGTGGTCGTGCGCCACATTTAAAGGGAAACGTGCGCCTTTGTCTGCAGATTCTGGAATTAACAGTTTGATTTCTTCGTTGGGAAAATGAGGTGAGTTATCGTTAATGTCTTGAATCTGTACTATTATTCTGTGCAATTCTAGTGGATTTTCGAGCAGCATCTCATATTTTAAAGGGCAAGAGGTTTTTGAACCGCATATCTCCTCCCTGTCGATTCTCTCAGCAATCACTAATTCACCCGACTGGACATTTAATTCGCAATACCGTTTGCGACTACCCTTCAGATCAATTCGAGCATTCCGCAGTGATAATCCTCGAGCATCCAGTCCGACGTCCTTAGCTACATTGCCAACAACAGCTCCTCGTTTCATCTCCTCTGCTACCGAGTATGTAAAATCACCATGGCTGCCGCAAAATCTCAGGATGAAAAACGACACCCAAAGTATTCCATTTGGAAACACGAAAGCCCTGAAGCATGTCCTCATTTTGGCGCAGGTGTCTCCAGTAGGCTATAAACCGAAAACAAACACTTATATTTTCTAAATAATGAATAATCCAAATGAGCTCTGATATATCCACAGCCTTCTGGATGACAGATTTAGCTCAGTCAACGTTTGTTCACCACGATGCCATGGTATGGCTTGCGTATGTCTCTGTGTTGTCGATTTGAATATTACAACAGAGGGTGGAGATGGGCATTTACTTATCTAGCCTTAGCCGATAGCGACCCCAAGAGTTCCTTGAGAAAAGTACATGAAGCCAGACCTGTTTCTTCAAACCAAAGTATCCACACTAAACACAATAGCCTATTTACTAATATTTAGGCTACTGTGTGAACCGAGTATTTATCTTTCTACAGCAAACATCATGAAGATAACCTAATATGGTATATCATTGCATTTCAAAAGTAATTGTTATAGGGATCTGATGGTAGTCTACTACAAACATATAGCCTACATTCTGCATGTCATATAATTTTCTACAAATCAGCGCAATCCTCCACCAAAGTATATAGATGCCTTATAACATGTGCATTAAGACTACTCAAATTAAAAAAAAAAGTTTTGCTAGGCTATAGTTTCTGTTTTTGAACAGTAAACCTTAAGCCAAACTATACAGGTAGTTTTTATGGTAGTCTCTGTGTGTTCCACAGTGTTCCAACACAATACTTGAAGCAGATCATTTAGCTGATGGCTGACAAGAAATACCCAGTGGCCATTAGGCTACTATGTCAACCAGTGTGATACTTTATAGACATAAAGTAACGATTCCTCTCTAACAAAATGAAATCTCCATAGACAACCAGTATTGGCAGTGATACAAATTCTACGCACATAAGCTGAGCAGGCCGCTGGACCGCTCTCCTTGGGCCCGAGACCACACATGTGTTTTTACCCACTGTCGGCTGCCCTGGAGCTGAGTATACTATATCTGCCCATTAAAGCACAAATACAGTTTGTATATAGGCCTACTGAGGTCAATGCCTGACTGAAGTATAGTAGAAGTGGCAATAGTAGTAGCTGTTTATGAGAGAAAAAAAACATTTACAATATTGTCACTGCTGTGTGTGAAAAGACGTGTGTCATGAGAGTGCATGATGGCCACTGGTCTCATGAGAAGGCTAGTGAGCAGGCCGCTGTCCACATAAGGGTGCTGAAATAGCCTGGTGAGAACACACTTCTAAGCTGTCAGATAATGCCAGAGCTAAAGGGTCCTGACTGAACAACCTGAAAGAAAACTATGGGAATGATGAATACGGTAAATTTACATACAACTACGGAATATCTGTCCCAGGGATGTCTGATGACTGTGTGTGTGTGTGTGTGTGTGTGTGTGTGTGTGTGTGTGTGTGTGTGTGTGTGTGTGTGTGTGTGTGTGTGTGTGTGAGAGAGAGAGAGAGAGAGAGAGAGAGAGAGAGAGATTGTTTTTTTGTTGTTGTGTAGATACAGGCATATGGCTGAGGTTCAAATCTTGCTATGTTAGTTTCATAACACTCACAAATGCACTCCTTTCCCTCTGATGAGAGAAGTGACAAAGGAGAAACCTCAACAGCACAACATGTCTACCGCTGTCATAATACTATCAAAATGCAAATACCAAGCCTGCTATGAACTTGGGCAGTATTTCACGACAATGTAAAACCTGATGTCTGATGGTCCATACTCAGTTTGCTCATGTATTCCCTCAGCTACTGATGGGTACTGGGTACATCGTTTTCCTAACTACCGCAGCCTTAGAGCAATTAAAAACTTCCACAACTACACACTCCACAATAAATGAGCATTCATAACCATAATAGATGTTCAATCTGGGGTGTACATGACAGGGCTGATTAAAGGGGCACAAGGTAGGATGAAGTCGTTTGTGAAGTGCCCGTGACATGCCTGTCTCAAAATCTACTCCGTAATGAAAAAAATTCTGTTCAAATGAACTCGCTGTGAGAATATTTTTAACCCTATCCAGAACAGGGGGGGCTAAAAGTGCCCGCACCAACTTTGATGTCGTGTAACTCCTGAATGACTAAAGCTATGACTACGAAACTTTGTGACTTTTCCTAAAATGAAGTTGGCTACAATGTGATACCAAAATATTAGGTTTATCATTTTTGTTGTTGCCATAGCAACGGTTTTCTGACAGGTACGCCTGACCAAAAATCACTGATCTAAGTCTCATCATCATCACTTTTCATATTTTTTACATTTTCATTAGCATCAGACACCCTTGTGAACATTTGAAGTGGTCTGATGCACATAATAACCAAAATGTATGTGCATTACCCAAGTTAGATTGAAAATACATTAAGGTGACATTTTGGGCAATAAAATCAGGAAGTGACGTCATAATGATGTCATAATATCCAATAATGACACCAAACTGATGTCATTCATAGTTCTTTGGCTGAAGATCATCCCCTCCAAGTTTGGTGGTCATACGCCATTCGGTTCCTAAGTTATGAGGGGGGAGGTCAAAAGAGTGTGTGTGCGTGTGTGTGTGTGTGTGTGCATGCACGTCTGAGCAAGAGAGAGAGAGAGAGAGAGATAAAGAATGTGTGTGTTAATGGGTCAATGTGAGGCATGGTATGAAATACTCAACCAATTATAGTAATGTGCATGCGATCCATTAACCATTTACCATTAAAATGCACTCATGTCTACTTTGAAGAAAGTAAGCATATGATTAAGAACCATAATACAACGCGCGCACACACACACACACACACACACACACACACACACACACACACACACACACACACACACACACACACACACACACACACACAAACACACACACACACACACACACACACACACAAACAAGATATGCCATGTAGGCAGTTTTTCTACACAGCTCTACTGCTTAATAAGTTCACACTTGAAGGCAGTATGCAGGGCCGCTGACAGCTTTGCCTGGGCCCGAGACAAAGACATTTGTAAGGGCCCCAAACGCAATACATACGATGTAATGAGGATTCAATTCTGGGCCCCTTCTCTCCCTGGGCCTGGGACAAGTGACACCTTTGTCCCCCTCTGTCGGCTTCCCTGGGCCAATGTAAAGTGGATATGGGTCAATGATGGGTTTTTTTGGACTCATATGTCAGGTGGTACAACCACAGCTAATGCCCATACATTAATGTGTGACTGGAAATGAATGGACTGCAATGGATATGCTTCTTGGATAATCCACTAAAAACAACGAGAAAATAATGACCCATACAGTAGTGGCATTAGCTGCACCACCCTGACATGTGCTACTACTAGAAGGTCACTGACCCATATACAGTAGGAGAGGTCACACAACCATAAAACTCACAACCACTTCTTTTCATCACATTTTTGCACATTGGACAGATGTGCAATAATGATGGAGGCACAGAGATGTTCACTTGTTCACTCAAAACAATGCTGACATGTGGCAATGATACACATGATCTTTTGAGATTCCAAATAATAGTAATGCTTGAGCTCTATGGCAACTCTTCTTCTTACAACCACCCCCCCCACACACACACACACACACAAAAAACAGATGTCATAAACAGTGTTATGAACACTAAAAGTGCAAAGTAAAATAAAGTAAAGTAAAATATTGATCCAGCCCTGTATTCTCAAAACGGTCAGTCCAGACACCAAAGTGAAAGAAAAAAAAACCCTCAAATCTTTTAGGTATGAAGTTTAAAGAAATAATATGAAATCCAGCATACTATGGGCTACGTAACAGAAATTCAATGCACAGTATATTTGGCCACTCAGCCATAATTTTGGTGTGCAGAGATATATAAAAACTAGAATATATTTACCAGAGTAGAAAACTTTGAACCAGTATCAGTGAAGTCAAAGCAGTCGCTGTTGTCAAGTGGGTGTTTCTGTAGTGTATTGGCAGCGGACATGGTGTTGTCATTGTAGGACTGGACAAACTTAAAGTCACTTGTGCGTGAGCCTGTTGTCATGTAGGCATCATAGTTGTAAGTGCTACGGAGAGTTCCAGTTCCATCAACATCTGCATAGTTGGGAGGTAAATATGCACTGGGAATGGCTACTGCTCCATCAAACAACAGTCTGGGCTTCCTCCTGTGACACAACCTCACAGCAATGATCAGGATGATGAAAGTCAGGAAAAATGTGGACACAGACACCAGTGCAATGATCAGATAAGATGTGAGTTTAGAGTTGTTCTCCTCATAAGACATGTCTTTGAGTTCAGGAACTTCAGCCAAGTTATCTGAGATGACTAAGTATACGGCACAGGTTGTAGAGAGAGAGGGCTGTCCGTTATCTTTCACTGAGATCACAAGGTTCTGCTTCATGCTGTCAGATTCAGAAATGTCCCTCTGAGCCCTGATCTCTCCACTGTGGAGACCAATAGTGAAAAGTCCCGGATCAGTCGACTTGACGATCTGATATGACAGCCATGCGTTCTGTCCAGAGTCAGCATCAACAGCAATCACTTTGGACAGCAGCGAGCCAGAAAGAGCAGCTTTAGGAACCATCTCAGTCATGAAGGAGTTTCCTTCTGGAGTAGGGTATAATATCTGAGGAGAGTTATCATTCTCATCTGTTATGAACACACTCACAGTCACGTTGCTGCTGAGTGGAGGAGAACCATTGTCTCTGGCTACAACCTGAACTTTGAAGCTTCTGAACTGCTCATAGTCAAAGGCCCTCACAGCATGGATCACCCCTGTGTCTCCATTAATGGATAAATATGAGGAGAGCGCAACACCATTGACCTCACTGGGCAACAGAGAGTAGAAGACTGTGCCATTCTGTCTCCAGTCTGGGTCTCTGGCACTAACAGAACACACAGAGGAGCCAGGCTTGTTATTCTCAGACACATATGCACTGTACGACTGCTCCTCAAACACAGGGGGATTATCATTCACATCAGATACTGAGAGGTGAATGGTCTTAGAGGATGAGAGAGGGGGAGACCCTTCATCAGAAGCTATTAGAGTAATATTATACTCTGTCACCTGTTCACGGTCTAGTTCACCTGTTGTAACAAGAGAGTAATAGTTTTCAATAGATGGTATTAATTTAAATGGAGCATTCTGTTGAATAGTGCAGCGCATCTGCCTGTTGCCCTCTGAGTCGTCATCCTGCACATTAATAATGCCCACCTCTGTACCTGGAGCTGCGTTTTCAGGAATTGGATTCTTCAGTGATTTCACATAAATGACTGGAGCATTGTCATTCACATCACTAATATCAATAGCAACTTTTGCAGTGGATGCTAAACCTGATCCATCCTTAGCCTGAATTCTGAGTTCATAATGAGCATCTTCCTCAAAATCTATTTGCCCAGTTACTATTATTTTCCCAGTCCCTTTGTCTATACTGAACAGCTTTGCCACTTCATCACCTAAGAGACTGAGTTCATAAGACACTTGTCCGTTTGCTCCTTCGTCTGTATCTGTGGCAGCTACAGTGACAACTACAGTGTCTAAAGGGGAGTTTTCAGCCAAGCTGACTTGGTACAGCGGCTGACTGAATACAGGCAGGTTATCGTTAACATCCAAAACCGTGACGTGTATCATGACACTACCCGATCGTGGAGGAGAGCCTCCATCTATGGCAGTAAGAACAAACGATATATCTTGCTGTTGTTCGCGGTCTAGCTCTTTGTCTAAAATCAATTCACTGTATTTCACCCCATCGGGATTAGTCTGCACTGATAAGCTGAAATGTTCATTCTTTTCGAGAGAATAGCTTTGGATACCGTTTCTACCAACATCAGTGTCGTGCGCAGCATCCAAAGGGAAACGAGCACCTTTGATGGCAGATTCTGAGATTAGCAGTTTAATTTCATCGTTGGGAAATCGAGGTGAGTTATCGTTTACATCCTGAATTTGAAGCGCTATTCTGTGCAGCTCAAGTGGGTTTTCTAAAATCAGCTCATATTTTAAAGGACACGAGGTTTTCGAACCGCATATTTGCTCCCTGTCTATTCTTTCAGCAATCACTAGATCACCCGACTGGACATTTAATTCGCAATACCGTTTGCGACTACCCTTCAGATCAATTCGTGCATTCCGCAGTGATAATCCTCGAGCATCTAGTCTCACATCCTTCGCCACATTTCCAACAACGGCTCCCCCTTTCATCTCCTCCGGTACCGAGTAGGAGAAATCGCCATTGCTGCCGCAAAATCTCAGGATGAAAAACGACATCCAAAGTATTCCATTTGGAAATGCGAATGCACCGAGTCGTCTTCTCATTTTGGCGCAAGTGTCTCCTCCAGTAGAGTGATAACACAAATATTTGCTAAAAAGGTAATAATCCAAAACAGCACCTCGATTATCCGAAAACACAGCCTTCTGGATGACAGCTTTAGCTCAGTCAACGATTGTTCACCACAATGCCATGATATGGTTTGCGTCTGTCTCCGTGTTGTCGATTTGAATATTACAACAGAGGGTGGAGATGGGCATTTACTTATCTAGCCTTAGCCGATAGCGACCCCAAGAGTTAATTGAGAAAAGTACATGAATCTAACGTAGGCCTACATAGAACTATGGCCTGTTTCTCCACACAAAACAGGACAGCTTATGTAAAATGAGTATTTAAAGTGTAAACCAACCATGCCCTTTCAAAATTACTAGCATGAAACGATCTTAAAACTGTAACTTATAGCATCATATGCATAGACTTATATTACATAATTGATAGAACAATGGCAGAAAAGCTGTAGAGACATAACCTGATTAAATCTTAATATTAATTAGTTTATTAAAAATGTTACTATTGTTTCTGCTTTTTGACAAAAGGCTATGTCTTTGGTATGACTGGCCAAGCTCTGTCAGTATTAGACTGATCGCTGTCCATGTAATGGTGCTAAAATACTGTAGTGTATCTTATGTTCCTCCACATTGACTGATGACTGCACAGTGAATATTGAATGATGTGAATGTTTGCTGAGGGGATGGTAAATACCCTCAATGGATGTCTATACCACAGAGAGAGAGAGAGAGAGAGAGAGAGAGAGAGAGAGAGAGAGAGAGAGAGAGAGAGAGAGAGAGAGTGAGAGAGAGATTTAGAAATAGCTATAAAGACAAGGAAAACATGAGAAATATAGTATTAAAAATTACGTAATGACTTTGAGAGACTTGAATGCATTACAAAGCTTACAGTGTTTCATGACACTCAGGATCTCACTCTTCATTCTGAAGAGAGAAGACACAAAAACCACCACTCTTAACAATTCAATGAACGTAATGCTGTCAGATGACTCTCAAAAGTCCACTACTTACGCAGTATTATGGTATAAAACAACCTGATGTCCCATGGCCTAAGCCCAAACTCTGTCTATTCATATACTGCATTCCTTCAGATAGTGGTGGCTATAGGGTGTGTGCAAACAGTTCAATGGTCTACGGCAGTAGTCCACTCAATGATAAAAGCATGTGTCTTTCTCTGTGGACTTTGATGTCCTGTAAGGTGGTTAAAATGTTTATGATTTTACCATGTCTTATGGCCTGATATTAGAGAGATTAGAAATGTACACAGTCCAAAACCAAATAAACAAACAAGTAGCCTCTTCTTGATGGAGTCGCCGGCGGGCCTATTCACTATTTGCTGAAAATACTCAACTATAACAACATTGCTATGACAGTGCCGAGAGACTTAAGTAACAGATCAAGACATAGACATTACAATTTGTATTACATAGGTGCTGTGCTACGGCATCATTGCTCTGCATGTATTCAATCTGCCAAGCTGTGGTGTACTTATCAGGTGACTTTCAAAAGTAAACTAAATTACCATTTGTTCTTCCCTGATTCAGACAGACTGCTAACAGGAACACATATGATTATGTCTTAATAATGCATTAACTGCAGAATTTACAGTCAGTATACTACAAACCGCTCCAGAAAAACGACACATCCAACTTGGATGTTTTTAGTCTGTGGTGTGCTTGACTGGCACTTTGCATAGGACACTCACATGGCAGCCTGTGTGTGTGTGTGTGTGTGTGTGTGTGTGTGTGTGTGTGTGTGTGTGTGTGTGTGTGTGTGTGTGTGTGTGTGTGTGTGTGTGTGTGTGTGTACACACAGACGGTTGACTGTATATAAAACTACGCGAACAATGCATATGCAGTCCATTTACCATTAATATACTCATGCCCATTTATTTTTTTGAGAAAAAGATATATATTTTAGACCGTGACAGGCACACAACTGAAAGGCATGATCCTGTTCTCCATAAACACAACAATGACTAAAACAACAATGACAGTATTTAGACCTACTTATAGTAAAAATAGTGCAATGATGTGGGGATAGATACCTATGTTGTCCTCTTCAGACAGGGAGATGACAATAAAAGTATACACACCAACATTAAATATGAAAGATACTCCAACTCTGTTTTACTATTTCAACTTCAGAAAAAATAATAATATCGGCACTTTTCACACCGAAAAAAGGCAAGATCAATCAGCGTTGAGTACCGTAATAAAATCTACGTAGGTACGTAATGGAGAATCAAAAGCAAATACCACTACACTAGACATTGAGTTAAAAGATACCCAAAATAAATATTTTAGGATTACTGGTTGGTATGAAAATTGTTTTGCAGGAAAACTGGATCTAAATGGCCACTCAAAAATAACCATCATATGCACAACAACATAAAAACTAGAGGATATTTACCAGAGTAGAAAACTTTGAACCAGTATCAGTGAAGTCAAAGCAGTCGCTGTTGTCAAGTGGGTGTTTCTGTAGTGTATTGGCAGCGGACATGGTGTTGTCATTGTATGACTGAACAAACTTGAAGTCACTTGTGCGTGAGCCTGTTGTCATGTAGGCATCATAGTTGTAAGTGCTACGGAGAGTTCCAGTTCCATCAACATCTGCATAGTTGGGAGGTAAATATGCACTGGGAATGGCTACTGCTCCATCAAACAACAGTCTGGGCTTCCTCCTGTGACACAACCTCACAGCAATGATCAGGATGATGAAAGTCAGGAAAAATGTGGACACAGACACCAGAGCAATGATCAGATAAGATGTGAGTTTAGAGTTGTTCTCCTCATAAGACATGTCTTTGAGTTCAGGAACTTCAGCCAAGTTATCTGAGATGACTAAGTATACGGCACAGGTTGTAGAGAGAGAGGGCTGTCCGTTATCTTTCACTGAGATCACAAGGTTCTGCTTCATGCTGTCAGATTCAGAAATGTCCCTCTGAGCCCTGATCTCTCCACTGTGGAGACCAATAGTGAAAAGTCCCGGATCAGTCGACTTGACGATCTGATATGACAGCCATGCGTTCTGTCCAGAGTCAGCATCAACAGCAATCACTTTGGACAGCAGCGAGCCAGAAAGAGCAGCTTTAGGAACCATCTCAGTCATGAAGGAGTTTCCTTCTGGAGTAGGGTATAATATCTGAGGAGAGTTATCATTCTCATCTGTTATGAACACACTCACAGTCACGTTGCTGCTGAGTGGAGGAGAACCATTGTCTCTGGCTACAACCTGAACTTTGAAGCTTCTGAACTGCTCATAGTCAAAGGCCCTCACAGCATGGATCACCCCTGTGTCTCCATTCATGGATAAATATGAGGAGAGTGCAACACCATTGACCTCACTGGGCAACAGAGAGTAGAAGACTGTGCCATTCTGTCTCCAGTCTGGGTCTCTGGCACTAACAGAACACACAGAGGAGCCAGGCTTGTTATTCTCAGACACATATGCACTGTACGACTGCTCCTCAAACACAGGGGGATTATCATTCACATCAGACACTGAGAGGTGAATGGTCTTAGAGGAAGAGAGAGGGGGAGAGCCGTCATCAGATGCTATTAGAGTAACATTGTACTCTGTCACCTGCTCACGGTCTAGTTCACCCGTTGTAACAAGAGAGTAATAATTTTCAATAGATGGTATTAATTTAAATGGAGCATTCTGTTGAATAGTGCAGCGCATCTGCCTGTTGCCCTCTGAGTCGTCATCCTGCACATTAATAATGCCCACCTCTGTACCTGGAGCTGCGTTTTCAGGAATTGGATTTTTCAACGATTTCACATAAATGACTGGAGCGTTGTCATTCACATCTGTCACGTCTATGATAACTTTGGCATTAGAGGCTAAACCAGATCCATCCTTAGCCTGAACTCGGATTTCATAATGAGCTTCCTCTTCGAAATCTGTCGGTCCAGCCACTGAGATCACTCCCGTCTCTTTGTCTATCTGAAATACTTTCGCTGCTTTCCCTCCACGACTGAATTCATAAGTCACTTGTCCGTTTGCTCCTTCGTCTGCGTCAGATGCGCTTACAGTCATAACTACAGTGTCTAAAGCTGAGTTTTCAGCTACGTTGACTTGGTAAACAGGCTGACTGAAAACTGGTAGGTTATCGTTAACATCCAAGACTGTGACGTGTATCATGACACTGCCCGATCTTGGAGGAGAGCCCCCGTCTATTGCAGTAAGCGATAGATTCAGGTCGTGCTGTTGTTCACGGTCTAATTCTTTGTCTAAAACCATCTCGCTGTATTTAGCGCCATCAGAATTAGATTGTACTGATAATGTAAAATGCTCGTTCTTTTCGAGGGAATAGCTTTGAACTCCATTCCTTCCTACATCTGAGTCATGCGCCACATCTAATGGGAAGCGTGCACCTTTGATTGCAGATTCCGGGATTAACAGCTTAATTTCATCATTTGGAAATTCAGGTGAGTTATCATTGATATCCTGAATTTGAACCGTTATTCTATGCAGCTCCAAAGGGTTTTCTAAAATCAGTTCATATTTTAAAGGGCACGATGTTTTCGAGCCACATATCTCCTCCCTGTCGATTCTATCAGCAATCACTAGTTCACCCGACTGGACATTTAATTCGCAATACCGTTTGCGACTACCCTTCAGATCTATTCGAGCATTCCGCAGTGATAATCCACGAGCATCCAGTCCGAGATCCTTCGCCACATTTCCAACAACGGCTCCTCGTTTCATCTCCTCCGGTACCGAGTAGGAGAAATCGCCATGGCTGCCGCAAAATCTCAGGATGAAAAACACCACCCAAAGTATTCCATTTGGAAACGTAGATGAACTGAATCCTGTCTTCATCTCGGTTGTTGGCTTTTAATAGCTCACATATGAAAACAGTTAACAATTATTGTGCCAAAAATCCCGAATGAATCTTAAATCCGTGACTGCAGAGGATACACACGGTTTTCTTCCCCACAATACCGTTGTGTGACTCGCCTTAGTCTATGTTTTCTGATTTAAATATGAAAGTAGTAGGCAGAAACAGGCATTGAGCCGCCCAACGTAGGTCTATGGCGACACCCTGCGTTCTTTAACAAAATTGCCAGAAACCAGACTAAAAATCTGTATGAGTCTGAGACTTCGATAGATAGCCTATCGATAGTTTTCAGACTAATACACACAGTTCACACAGTATTCCTAATCTACGCCAGGTAGGCCTACTATGGTATGACGGTTGTCATCCCATCAGATGCACTAATATGCATCTTACATTTGTTGTAAGAGTAGGCTACTGATAAATGATATATGGTGTAAATTGAGGGCTAAGGATGTTTCTGCAGTGCACTTACAAGTTACAACTTAACCTGTGTCATGATCCTACTATGTCAGTTAATCAGCTCTGTATGAACAAAACCATACTCAAAGTTCAATATATTCCATGTCCAAAAGTAGTTGGGTGTGCCCTAAGGGCATTAGTCCATGCTGAGAGACAAAGAGGAGAAGCAGACGTAGGCTCAGTGCAGCGGTCCCATGTACCGCTCTCCGTGGTGCTGAAACCCATTAGTCGGAATGGACTGCATGATGTCTTTACACTTGCTCGGAGAGTGTGGGAAAAGTACATCTCGATCAAGTGATTTGGCAATACATAAGCAAAAACAGTCCAACGACAGAGTCCATATAGAGAACATCATGTCTTTGTTAGGACAGTCTCTCTCTCTCTCTCTCTCTCTCTCTCTCTCTCTCTCTCTCTCTCTCTCTCTCTCTCTCTCTCTCTCTCTCTCTCTCTCTCTCTCTCACACACACACACACACACACACACACACACACACACACACACACAGTTCAGCTCTGTGTTGATTGTGTTAATGTCTGTATGGGTTTAAGAGTTTCAGGCCATGACTACTTAACCTGTACTAAAATCGCCATATAGTAGAGCATGGGCTAGGCTACCACCCTATATGATAACATTTATGAATGGAAATTGTGATGTACAGCAATGTAATAATAAGAATGCATATACGACTTTCAGGCTAAGTGTCCCACAGCGTGTGCTCAAGGCCATTTGACAAAACTTTGTGACCAATCGAAACTGAGAAGAACAGCAAGAATTAATTTACATTTCAGTGTGTAGGTGACGATGCAGACAACTATATGAAAATGATACTCTTCACCACACAAAAGGACACATCACATCAATGTACTACAACCACTGACTCCACAACCACAACCAAGTCAGGATACTGTGCAAATCATTAACATTTCAGTCACCTTTCAGGTAGAAGGATGACATGGATATGCATACGGGGCAGCCATGGAATAGGGAGATGGATTTCAGATCAGAGGGTTGCCGGTTTGAACCCCACCCTTACCAGTCCTCCCTACACCTCTATCCATGGTTGAAGCACCCTTGAGAAAGGGACCTAACCCAACATTGCTCAAAGGACTGTAACCAATGCCCTATATCTAAATAGGCCTAACTGTAAGTTGCTTTGGAAAGAAAGTGTCAGCTCAGTGTAATGTAATGTAAATGTACAGTACAATAACACATTTCAACACAGCAATAACAACCCTATAGTCCCTGAAAGGGAAGCAAACTTAACAATCCGTTTCCATCCAGATTTGTGTTACGGACATGTAGTTATGGCAACTCCTCTTTCTTCTGAGCAAGAAGATGAATATAAAAATGCTATGCTATAAATACTCTGCAGTTGGATTAACCTACATTGCGACCAGAGTGAGAAACATTTTTTTCCTTTCCCCTGCAAGCTTGTGGGATGTCAAAAAATAAAGTAGCACATAATGTGAGATTGTGAACAGTTTGGCTGGATCCTTTAAGTTATTCTTCAAAACGCAAAACTGGAATCCATAGCATAAAATGTTAGTACAGTACTATAGTAGTAGCATTTTTGTGTAACTACAAGATCCAGCTCTGACCTCTAGGTTTTCATCACAATTTGACTATTTGCAATATATTGCATGGATTTTATCAAAAAAAATAATATGTAATCATATAACAATTATCTGTGAGTGGGAGACATGATGTGCCAGCCAGATGAAGCTTATGCTGCATGAACTCTTGCTACATGTGACCTTCAAAATATCCACTATCAGAGAAAATACAGCACTAATGACAATGTTCTTAGGCCTGCTGTAACCATTATGATTCTTTAATAAAAGATGCCAGTCCTCAACTCCTCAATATTATAGGTATCCCCATGACGTTGGAATGCAAGTACTGTGGCAAAAATCACTTCTGTAACACAACCAACACAATATCAGTAGCAATGTCTTCAAAAACATTACGTGCAGCGACAACTTTTGTTTGTCCATTGTAAATCACACCTTGCACGTCCACACAAAATTTCTCTCCTGTAGAGTCAATACAGGTAAATCTTATCTCCCCTCTCGTAAGACACTAAATGTAACATGGTAAAGGCCTCTTACTTGAGATCAAGACAGAAAAAGTGATGTTTACATTTATAATAATGCAACACTTGAGGGCTACAGACATGGAAAGAAAGGACAAACTGAATTCAGATGCATTTGCTATGCCAACTGCACAAAATCAAATGTACTGTAGTGTAATGTTTGCGGGAAATATAAAAATATAAAATATTACTAAAAGACATTTACCAGAGTAGAAAACTTTGAACCAACATCTGTGAAGTCAAGGCAGTCGCTGTTGTCAAATGGATGCTTTTGGAGTGTATTTCCAGCTGACATGGTGTTGTCATTGTAAGAGGTGACAAACTTGAAGTCACTTGTGCGTGAGCCTGTTGTCATGTAGGCATCATAGTTGTAAGTGCTACGGAGAGTTCCAGTTCCATCAACATCTGCATAGTTGGGAGGTAAATATGCACTGGGAATGGCTACTGCTCCATCAAACAACAGTCTGGGCTTCCTCCTGTGACACAACCTCACAGCAATGATCAGGATGATGAAAGTCAGGAAAAATGTGGACACAGAAACCAGAGCAATGATCAGATAAGATGTGAGTTTAGAGTTGTTCTCCTCATAAGACATGTCTTTGAGTTCAGGAACTTCAGCCAAGTTATCTGAGATGACTAAGTATACGGCACAGGTTGTAGAAAGAGAGGGCTGTCCGTTATCTTTCACTGAGATCACAAGGTTCTGCTTCATGCTGTCAGATTCTGAAATGTCCCTCTGAGCCCTGATCTCTCCACTGTGGAGACCAATAGTGAAAAGTCCCGGATCAGTCGACTTGATGATCTGATATGACAGCCATGCGTTCTGTCCAGAGTCAGCATCAACAGCAATCACTTTGGACAGCAGCGAGCCAGAAAGAGCAGCTTTAGGAACCATCTCAGTCATGAAGGAGTTTCCTTCTGGAGTAGGGTATAATATCTGAGGAGAGTTATCATTCTCATCTGTTATGAACACACTCACAGTCACGTTGCTGCTGAGTGGAGGAGAACCATTGTCTCTGGCTACAACCTGAACTTTGAAGCTTCTGAACTGCTCATAGTCAAAGGCCCTCACAGCATGGATCACCCCTGTGTCTCCATTAATGGATAAATATGAGGAGAGTGCAACACCATTGACCTCACTGGGCAACAGAGAGTAGAAGACTGTGCCATTCTGTCTCCAGTCTGGGTCTCTGGCACTAACAGAACACACAGAGGAGCCAGGCTTGTTATTCTCAGACACATATGCACTGTAGGACTGCTCCTCAAACACAGGGGGATTATCATTCACATCAGACACAGAGAGGTGAATGGTCTTAGAGGAAGAGAGAGGGGGAGAGCCGTCATCAGATGCTATTAGAGTAACATTGTACTCTGTCACCTGCTCACGGTCTAATTCACCTGTTGTAACAAGAGAATAATATTTCTTAATAGATGGAATTAATTTAAATGGCACATTCTGCTGAATAGAGCAACGCACCTGGCTATTTCCATCTGAGTCATCATCCTGCACGTGAATTACACCCACCTCTGTGCCTATAGCAGCATTTTCAGGAATTGGGTTTTTAAGAGATTTAACATTAATCACAGGTGCATTATCATTTACATCGCTAATATCTATAACAACTTTTGCATTTGATGCCAACCCCCATCCATCTTTGGCATTCACTCTTATTTCGTAATGAGCTTCTTCCTCAAAATCTATTGGCCCAGCTACAGTGATCACTCCCGTCTCTTTGTCTATCTGAAATACTTTCGCTGCTTTCCCTCCACGACTGAATTCATAAGTCACTTGTCCATTTGCATCTTCGTCTGCATCTGTTGCGCTTACAGTGACAACGGAAGTACCTAAAGGCGAATTTTCAGGCAAACTGGCCTGGTAAACAGGCTGACTGAATACAGGCAGGTTATCATTAACATCCAAGACTGTGACGTGTATCATGACACTACCCGATTGTGGAGGAGAGCCTCCGTCTATTGCTGTCAATAATAGCGCCAGGTCGTGCTGTTGCTCTCGGTCTAATTCTTTGTCTAAAACCAACTCGCTGTATTTCACACCATCTGCATTAGATTGTACAGATAATGTAAAGTGCTCGTTCTTTTCGAGCGAATAGCTTTCGATTGTGTTCCTTCCTACATCTGAGTCATGCGCCACATCTAAAGGAAAGCGTGTGCCTTTGTTCGCTAATTCCAGGATTGACAGCTTTATTTCAGCCTTAGGAAACTGAGGTGAGTTATCATTTATATCCTGAATTTGCAGCGTTATTCTGTGCAGTTCCAATGGGTTTTCTAAAATCAGCTCATATTTTAAAGCGCAAGACGCTTTCGAACCGCATATCTCCTCCCTGTCGATTCTGTCAGCAATCACTAATTCACCCGACTGGGCATTTAATTCGCAATACCGTTTGCGGCTACCCTTCAGATCAATTCGAGCATTCCTCAGTGATAATCCGCGAGCATCCTGTCCCAGATCCTTCGCAACATTTCCAACAACGGCTCCCCTTTTCATCTCCTCCGGTACCGAGAAGGTCAAATCGCCATGGCTGCCGCAAAATCTCACGATGAAAAACGACACCCAAAGTATTCCATTTGGAAACATACTGAATCCTGTCTTCATTTCGGTTGGTTATCAATAGCTCACATATGAAAACAGCTAACAATTATTGTGCCAAAAATCCCGAATGAATGCTTAAATCCGCGACTGCAGAGGAAGCGTAGCCTACACAAGGTTTTCTTCGCCACAATACCGTTGTGTGACTCGCCTTAGTCTATTTTCCTGATTTAAATATGAAAGTAGAAGGCAGAGACAGGCATTGAGCCGCCCAACGTAGGTCTATGGCGACACCATGTGTTCTTAAACAAAATTACCAGATACTAGACTCAAAATCTGTATGAGAGTCTTCGATAGATCAATAGTTTTCAGACTAACACACACTGTTCTCACAGTTTTCCTAATCTACCCAAGGTAGGCCTACTATATGACGGTTGTCATCCGATCAGGTGCACTATTTATACGCACCTTACATTTTCTGTAAGAGTGCTGATATAAATTGAGGGCTAAGGATGTTTCAGCAGTGCACTTACAAGTTACAACTTTACCCTGTTTCGTGATCCTATTATGTCAGTTAATCAGCTCCGTATGAACAAAAACACAAGAAATTTTTACGGTTTAAA
>NC_085863.1:10190806-10298517 GCF_034702125.1 Engraulis encrasicolus | reverse complement strand
GTGAGTTGTCGTTTATATCCTGAATTTGCAATATGACAAGATGCAGCTCTAAAGGATTTTCCATGACTAATTCGTATTTTAGTGGACACGAAGGTTTCGAGCCACACATTTCCTCTCGATCAATTCGTTCCGAAATAACCAGTTCACCTGTCTGGGCATTCAGCTCGCAAAACCTTTTGCGATTGCCATTCAGGTCTATTCGAGCACTGCGCTGCGATAATCCTCTCGCATCCAGCCCGAGATCCTTTGCTATATTTCCGATCACTGCTCCTCTTTTCATCTCCTCCGGAATGGAGTAGGTCAGGTCGCCATAACCGCCATGAAATCCGGCGAGAAACAGCAGCATCCACAATAATCCATTCTCAGCAGAGAAACCACCACCCGGTCCTAAATCCATTTCTGCGGAGTCAGTTAATCCAAATATTCGAAGGTTCGAAAAAAAACCAAAACGCATGGATTATGTTGGAGACACAAACGATATTACGGGAGAATGCTGTAGTCTATGCTCAGTCCTACATCTGCGGCACAGACTAGCCCACTGTGATTATGAATATTTAGTGTGGGTGGAAAGAAGTCTTTTAAAACGTTATGTTGACCAATAGCGACACTCTGAGCATTTTCTCAAAACTACACCTCAACATGATATATTTTTAGACAGGGTTGTTCAAGCTACTGCTTGCTTCTTTATTAGTTAATTCCTGCTATGACTGTAATTTATATTTCACAAATTAAGACAATAAACTATAGACTACAATGTTTGATTTCAAAATCTGATATATATATATATATATATATATATATATATATATATATATATATATATATATATATAAATATATATATATATATGAAGATATGTTTCATTGTAAATAGCCTAAAACATCCCCAGGAATGTTTCTGTAACAAAGTTCTGAAAGAACTTAAAACCGAAGATTCACCACAGAAAAACGACATGTCATACCTTCCAAGTCATTCAAACTAATTCATACCTCATGCACACTTAAATTAGCAAGTTATCGACCATTGTAGTCCAGTTGTAGTCCCTGTTACACTTGTGCCTTTATTCTAATACACCCCTATCCACAGAGGTCAGCACTCTGCAGCCACTGCAGGCAGTTCAGGACCACGGCCAGCAACCAAGCCTACCTTACATGCATGCTAGGAACACAAGTACAGTTGCTGCCTCAACAATTAAACAGAATTAAATTGGGATCAATCTTGTATCGTGAAAATATATGCCATATTAAATAAAATAAAAAACAACAATGTTGATGCTAGTGTAATAAAAAGACTGAAATGTTACATAAAAACATATCGATACAGGGCCTACTTCAAGAGAGGTTTTATTGCCCTGAAAATTATTGTGGAAATAAAATCTATACTTAACTGCCACGATATAATGAATTTAAAGAAGCACTTCCAGTCAAGCGTGTACATTATTTTATACTTAAGACTAATTAGTCGTATACTGTATATGGATGTGTTGCTTTATGTGACATCCCCTCGCAAGAGGTTATAGAAGCAATTCATAAAAGCAAAACACATTAGCAAGCCATGGCATAGAGTATGGGTGGAGAACCTTTTTAATTCGAGGGGCCACTTCAAATTCCTCCAAGGGCCGTAAAAGTCAGCCGAGGTCTGTACTATGAACCCAAACCAGGATGTCCCCCGGCACTTTAGGCCTATATTGAAGGCAGTCATCTTTAAAACAGACCCCACCTTCTGTAGGCCCCCTGAATAGAACTTATTTGTATATTGCAAATGTAATTTCTAAGATTCCTTTACAACATACAGTATGTCATATTTAATGTGAAGCTGCATAACATTTAAGTTATATCGGGGGCCGGATAAGATGGCCTGAAGGGCCGTAAACGGCCCTCGAGACATAGGTTCCCCACCCATGCCATAGAGGGCCACAATCTGCAGCAAAGGCATTACAATAGTCTGTGAGATCCAACAGACACCGAGCGTATGAATGAAATGAGCAGTAATGAATGAACCATGTGTTTTACTCTGGGTTACTCAGACAACTCAACTGCAGGGGCAACTCAACTGCATGGCAGTTGATAAAATTGTCAGAGGTCATATTTATATGAATGTGTGAAAGAAATATCAAGGTGTTTAGCATGGGATAAATGGCATGCCAATGACACTGTGCTGACAAAAAATAAAATCGATCTTCAGTGCAGCATAATCACATGGAACTTCACAGCTTTGCAGATATTACAGACAGCACAATAAAAATAGCAACAGCAAAAAAAGCCACCTTTTCATGACCAAAGATATCTCTGATCAAACAGAAACCCTGTATCATGTGGTTATATTTTTCTACATTACAGGTTGCAGGAGATACAATCCTGCTATACAGTATATAAACTTAAAGCACTGTGTCATCACTTAGCAGTAAGGACACTAGAGGCCAACGTGAAGCTATCTCTTTAGTCACCGTCTTACATTCTCCTTATTCACTGTTAATGTATGCCCATGAGCCATAATGAGACAAAATCAGCCATTATCATTTTTTTCACACTGACTTGAAGGAAATTCTGCAGCAGGCGTAATTCAGATAGTCACACTGCACTTTCAACACTTCACTTTGTACAAATATACTTTTGGTAGGTCAAGTACCATTTAAATTCCACCAGACATCAGTCATCCGCAATTGTAATCCCCAGTAAAAACAGACAATATCAATCAAACATTTTAATCCCTGTTTAGTATGGAATACATAATTCTGATGGGCACTATGGAAGCTACCGCAGAGCCAGGCACTCAAAACACCACAGAGTCGCTTAGGACATGCCACTTGAAGTTGGTTTGCATCATTATTATACTACTTTCCTGTAGCTATTAGAATACCGGTACTTGTTTAATGACTGTAGGCCCACAATGTATGGTGTAGGCTGTTCCGCCAGTGGAACGCTGTAAGTCATTGAAAAGTTAACTACCATAGTACAAAACTGCACTACTAACACAGGGCCTTTAGTAATGCAACTTGGTCATTGCCATTCTGGTAACAGCACATTTATAATGTTGTGTCTTATTGGGTTAAACAGGCGAACTGAGAAAGTTTATATTTTAGAAAGTATTTACCAGAGTGGAGAACTTTGATCCATTATCAGTCAAGTCAAGGAAGTCACTGTTGTCATGTTGCTTCTTCAGAGTACTAGCAACAGAGAGAGGATCCTCACTGTAGGACTGAACAAACTTGAAGTCACTTGTGCGTGAGCCTGTTGTCATGTAGGCATCATAGTTGTAAGTGCTACGGAGAGTTCCAGTTCCATCAACATCTGCATAGTTGGGAGGTAAATATGCACTGGGAATGGCTACTGCTCCATCAAACAACAGTCTGGGCTTCCTCCTGTGACACAACCTCACAGCAATGATCAGGATGATGAAAGTCAGGAAAAATGTGGACACAGACACCAGAGCAATGATCAGATAAGATGTGAGTTTAGAGTTGTTCTCCTCATAAGACATGTCTTTGAGTTCAGGAACTTCAGCCAAGTTATCTGAGATGACTAAGTATACGGCACAGGTTGTAGAGAGAGAGGGCTGTCCGTTATCTTTCACTGAGATCACAAGGTTCTGCTTCATGCTGTCAGATTCAGAAATGTCCCTCTGAGCCCTGATCTCTCCACTGTGGAGACCAATAGTGAAAAGTCCCGGATCAGTCGACTTGACGATCTGATATGACAGCCATGCGTTCTGTCCAGAGTCAGCATCAACAGCAATCACTTTGGACAGCAGTGAGCCAGAAAGAGCAGCTTTAGGAACCATCTCAGTCATGAAGGAGTTTCCTTCTGGAGTAGGGTATAATATCTGAGGAGAGTTATCATTCTCATCTGTTATGAACACACTCACAGTCACGTTGCTGCTGAGTGGAGGAGAACCATTGTCTCTGGCTACAACCTGAACTTTGAAGCTTCTGAACTGCTCATAGTCAAAGGCCCTCACAGCATGGATCACCCCTGTGTCTCCATTAATGGATAAATATGAGGAGAGCGCAACACCATTGACCTCACTGGGCAACAGAGAGTAGAAGACTGTGCCATTCTGTCTCCAGTCTGGGTCTCTGGCACTAACAGAACACACAGAGGAGCCAGGCTTGTTATTCTCAGACACATATGCACTGTACGACTGCTCCTCAAAAACAGGGGGATTATCATTAATATCAGAGACAGAGAGGTTGATAATTTTAGTGGATGACAGTGGTGGGTTGCCACCATCAGTAGCCAAAAGTGTTATGTTATAGTCTGTAAACTGTTCACGGTCTAATTCTTCTGTTGTAACGAGGGAATAGTAATTTTCAATGGATGGATTAAGTTTAAATGGAGCATTCTGTTGAATAGTGCAGCGGATCTGCCTGTTGCCCTCTGAGTCGTCATCCTGCACATTAATAATGCCCACCTCTGTACCTGGAGCTGCGTTTTCAGGAATTGGATTAATCAAGGACTTAATATTAATTGTGGGAGCATTGTCATTCACATCAGAAATATCTATGACAACTTTGGCATTAGAGGCTAAACCAGAGCCATCCTTAGCCTGAACTCTAAGTTCATACTCAGTTCTCTCCTCAAAATCAATAGGCCCAGTCACCGTTATTTCTCCAGTTAGTCTGTCGATGGCGAAAAGCCTGGCTGCTTTATCAGATATGCGACTAAATTCATAAGTAACTTCGCCATTTGCTCCTTCATCTGCGTCTGTGGCACTTACAGTTACAACCACAGTGTCCGAGGGAGAATTTTCTGGTAAACCAACCTTGTACACGGGCTGGCTGAAGACAGGTAAATTATCGTTAGCATCTAAAACAGTGACGTGAATGAGAGCAGTGCCAGACCTCGGAGGAGTGCCGCCGTCTACAGCAGTCAGCAATAACGACAGCTCGTGCTGCTGCTCGCGGTCAAGCTCTTTGTCTAAAACCAACTCGCTATATTTACCTCCGTCTGCATTAGAATGCACAGCAAGACTGAAATGCTGATTTTTCTCGAGGACATAATTTTGAATTCCATTTCTTCCTACATCAGAATCATGCGCCTCGTCCAAAGGGAACCGTGCGCCTTTGTCCGCAGATTCTCTGATTTCCAATTTAATATTTTTGTTTGGAAACCGAGGTGAGTTGTCATTTACGTCTTCAATTTGTATTGCAATACGATGCAGTTCTAATGGGTTTTCTAAGACTAATTCATATTTCAAAGGACATGACACCTTTGAACCACACAGGTCTTCACGGTCAATTTTCTCAGCGATAACTAGATCCCCAGTCTGAGAATTTATCTCACAAAATCGCTTACGGCTGCCTTTCAAATCGATTCGAGCATTGCGTCGTGATATCCCTTTGATGTCCAGTCCGAGATCTTTCGCTATGTTTCCGACCACTGCTCCTCGTTCCATATCCTCTGGCACGGAATAACTCAGGTCGCCATGACTGCCGCAAAATCTCAACACCAAAAACGTCAACCAGATAATTCCGTTTGAAGGCAACAGCAAATGTATTCCAATCTTCATGCTGGATGCTTGATTTATCTCTTTCGATTATACAACCACTCTCAAAGCTAAATAACGGCCTAACTGTAGTCATATAAGGGAGGGGCTACAACATACGCGCTGCCTTTGCTTCAGAACGCCATTGTGCAGTTTGCTCAGTCCTCTGTCAGTGTATTTATTATGAGGATGGGTGGAGAGGTGCAGCTAAAATCATACCTTGGCCAATAGCGACACTTAGAGTATTTCTTGTGGAATTGCAAAGTGTTGCACCTGCAGTGTTGCACTTGAGTTTTTAAGCAGCAGGTTTCTCAATCAACTTAATAAACTATACCAATAATACTTCAAAAAAAATTCCATATAATACTACTACTCAAAATGCACATAATCTTTGATAACTCTGTTCAACAGTGGTACACTACCTGCTTCTTTGCATACCCACATATTGATGCCATTGAGATGTTGATAACTCATTAATGTAGTAGTGTAAGCAACCAGAGGGTACAAATGGTGTTTGTTTTTTCTTCCGACATTATTCTGTGTTGCCATCTATAAAAATGCAAAATACATCCTTTTCACAATCTATTCCAATGTGTCATTAATAAATGACCACAAAGAAAAACTCAATCTTAAAATGATAAAGTGTATGCCAAGCTCTTTCTATACACAACGGTAGATCTATGTTAAAAGGAGACTGTGTCATATATCACCATTTGTAACTGCACCCCTGTGCCTCTCAATCAGCCAGCCATTATGTAGCTGGGCACTATCAACAAACAGAGTTCCACCGATGTCAACTAGCCAAATATCAAATCTATTAGCCCCAAATTCTGTCTTATATCACCAATCAAGAGACACTGAGACTTAACTCTGAAGATAAACTAGAATACGAAGACAACTGAAAGTCTACATCCTCCTGAAAAATATGTTTACATGTCCATGTAAAATACGATATCAATAATGGTAAATAATATAAAAACAATGCTGCAAATTGTGTACAAAACCTAAACCACATCAGCTTTAATGTATCTACCCAAATTTAAAAAAATCCCTTACAACACAGTGTGTGTCATGTCATTGCAGAAAACAAAAGGGGTAGAAAACAAAACAAGATGAACCAAACCTGGCACATTTGAACCTTCACTAAATACTAAATAGCCCACTAAACAAACAAGTTGCCCTTGTTAACTGTGAACACGTTTCATACAATATACATTAATTGACGCTGCGGTCTGTTCTCCCTTTTACTGCTTCGGCTGCCTTGAGCCAGGCAGTCTTTTCACGAATACACACACAATAGGAAATTGAAATAGACATTTCTGTTCAGTGGGCAACTGGAGACGGTACATCTGTGGTTGTTTGTATGTTGTCTTGTTATGCAGCTATGTCATTGAGAAGACAGCAAATGCATTGTGCTTTTTTGTGTGCAAATGTGTGTGCATTTATTTTGTGCAGGGAAAACAGCACTTGTATGCCGGCATTGTTTCAAAACCTGTACCAGCAGTTTTCATGATAAGTGAGAAAGTGAAGTGAAAGCCCAACTGGGAAACTCCAACTCCCATTGTCATTGTGACACAGCACAGCACACAAGTGCACACTGCACACAACGAAATTGCATTTTTGCCGCACCCTTGTAAGGGGGCAGCCCCCAATGGTGGGCCGGTACCATGCTCAGAGTACCTCAGTCATGGAGGAGGATGGGGGAGAGCACTGGTTAATTACTCCACCCACTGTAGCTCCGATTTGAAATTTATTTAGGTCATACAACGTTTCGACCCAACAGGGTCTTCATCAGCTACAGTGTGTGCGGACTTCAACTTTTTCCAATATCAGATGCACCTTTGTCCTGCACCTGGCCTCAGAGAGGTGGGATGTGCATACTCCTACTCTTATGATAATTACTCCACCCACCAACCTGCTGGGTTGGGAGTCGAACCGGTAACCTTTGGGCTTCAAGTCTGACGCCCTAGCCACTTATCATTGACTGCCAAATGACGGAAAGAAAAATGGAGTTAATGAGGCTGATTTTGCTTGTGCTCTTCAACAATTCCAACATAAGACCACCAAGCTGTCGGATACTGTTGTAAGAGCTGATGTGCGATCATAGGAGTTTCAGTACCACATGGTAAGGACACAATCATGTGACGCAAGCCATTTCACTGCACTATCAAAAATGTGAAATGGTTTTGTCACCTCTGCCATAAATTCAAAGACAGTATCAGAAATAATCCAGCGTATGAAAATAACTTCAAATTACTTCAAATATAGAATATTTACCAGAGTTGAGACCTTTGATCCACTGTCAGCAAAATCAAGGAAGTCGCTGTTGTCATGTGGGATTTTCTTGAGTGTGTTTCCAGCTGACATGGTGTTGTCATTGTACGATTGGACAAACTTGAAGTCACTTGTGCGTGAGCCTGTTGTCATGTAGGCATCATAGTTGTAAGTGCTACGGAGAGTTCCAGTTCCATCAACATCTGCATAGTTGGGAGGTAAATATGCACTGGGAATGGCTACTGCTCCATCAAACAACAGTCTGGGCTTCCTCCTGTGACACAACCTCACAGCAATGATCAGGATGATGAAAGTCAGGAAAAATGTGGACACAGACACCAGAGCAATGATCAGATAAGATGTGAGTTTAGAGTTGTTCTCCTCATAAGACATGTCTTTGAGTTCAGGAACTTCAGCCAAGTTATCTGAGATGACTAAGTATACGGCACAGGTTGTAGAGAGAGAGGGCTGTCCGTTATCTTTCACTGAGATCACAAGGTTCTGCTTCATGCTGTCAGATTCAGAAATGTCCCTCTGAGCCCTGATCTCTCCACTGTGGACACCAATAGTGAAAAGTCCCGGATCGGTCGACTGAACGATCTGATATGACAGCCATGCGTTCTGGCCAGAGTCAGCATCAACAGCAATCACTTTGGACAGCAGCGAGCCAGAAAGAGCAGCTTTAGGAACCATCTCAGTCATGAAGGAGTTTCCTTCTGGAGTAGGGTATAATATCTGAGGAGAGTTATCATTCTCATCTGTTATGAACACACTCACAGTCACGTTGCTGCTGAGTGGAGGAGAACCATTGTCTCTGGCTACAACTTGAACTTTGAAGCTTCTGAACTGCTCATAGTCAAAGGCCCTCACAGCATGGATCACCCCTGTGTCTCCATTAATGGATAAATATGAGGAGAGCGCAACACCATTGACCTCACTGGGCAACAGAGAGTAGAAGACTGTGCCATTCTGTCTCCAGTCTGGGTCTCTGGCACTAACAGAACACACAGAGGAGCCAGGCTTGTTATTCTCAGACACATATGCACTGTACGACTGCTCCTCAAACACAGGGGGATTATCATTAATGTCAGATACAGATAGATTTATTATCTTTGAAGATGACAGTGGTGGATTGCCATCATCACTGGCTATTAACGTTATATTGTATTGTGTTATTTGCTCACGGTCCAATTCACCTGTTGTAACAAGAGAGTAATAGTTTTCAATAGATGGTATTAATTTAAATGGAGCATTCTGTTGAATAGTGCAGCGCATCTGCCTGTTGCCCTCTGAGTCGTCATCCTGCACATTAATAATGCCCACCTCTGTACCTGGAGCTGCGTTTTCAGGTACTGGATTTTTCAGTGACTTAACATTAATGACTGGAGCATTATCATTCACATCTGTGATGTCAATAACTACTTTAGCAGTTGAAGCTAAGCCAGCTGCATCCTTAGCCTGAACTCTTATTTCGTAGCCTGTCTCTTCCTCGAAGTCTATTTCTCCTTTCACTTGTATCTCTCCCGTTATCTTGTCGATGGCAAAGAGGCTCGCAGCCTCATCTGATATTCTGCTGAACTCGTACGTCACCTCTCCATTTGGCCCCTCATCTGCATCCGTGGCGAGTACAGTAGCAACCACTGTGCCAATTGGGGAATTTTCAAGTAAGCTGACCTTGTACACGGCTTGGCTGAACACTGGCACATTATCGTTAGCATCCAAAATGGTGACGTAAATTACCACAGTGCCAGATCTCGGAGGTGTGCCTCCGTCTGTTGCCGTCAGTAATAATGACAGCTCACGCTGCTGCTCACGGTCGAGCTCTTTGTCCAAAACCAATTCGCTAGATTTCCCTCCGTCGGAATTAGAGTGCACGGCGAGACTGAAATGCTCGTTCTTTTCCAGTGCGTAATTTTGAATTCCATACCTCCCTATGTCTGAATCATGCGCTTCGTCTAAACGAAAACGAGCGCCCTTGTCTGCGGATTCTGCAATCTCGAGTTTAATTTCCTCGTTTGGGAATCGAGGTGAGTTATCATTTATGTCTTGGATGTTCAGCATAACTCGATGTAGCTCCAATGGGTTTTCCAGCACTAGTTCATATTTCAAAGAGCAAGCCGATTTTGATCCGCACATTTTCTCTCGGTCAATTATTTCTGCTATTTTCAGGTCACCTGTCTGAGAATTTAATTCACAAAACCGTTTGCGATTACCCTTCAAATCTATGCGGGCATTCCGTTGTGATAATCCCCCTGCTTCGAGTCCGAGGTCCTTCGCAATATTTCCAATCAGCGCTCCTGGTTTCATCTCCTCTGGTACAGAAAACGTTAGGTCGCCATTGCAGCATCCAAAGCTCAGCATAAAAAACACCAGCAATATCATCACGTTTGGTACCGCCATATCCTTGGGTACAGTCCTCACAACAAACATCACTTTGTTAAATAGGTAGCACAAATATATCCAAGCAGTAGGTATATGTCCACACACGTAGCTTTCCTTCGACGCTATTGTGTGGTGGTTCCGATGGCGAGGACGTATAAATTCTAGAGCAATACGTGGAGGCGTATTTTAGTTCCACCAGTTCTGCCTTATCCAAGAGCGACACTCTGAGTAAGTTTTGAGAACTGCAGCTTGTGTGGTAAACATGTGATGATACCATGACTTTGGGAACAAGGGGCCTTATGGAAAACATGTGCACTGCGCATTTGCTCACACCATTCTCCAAACAAAATGTCACGAAATATCACAAATATTCAGGCACGTAGATGAGCCAAAGAATCTATTTGTATGAAATACTACACATGTTTGGCAGGGCTACTACCTGCCTCTGTTTCATCCACAGAGGTAGATGGTTTTGAATCATTGCAACAAGTAAAGGGCCATGGCGAGAGAAATGTGCGTGTTGAAAAAAAAAAAGTTTAGGACAAGTTACAAGCCAAAACAATTCTGTAAATTGTGCTCAATTAATAATCACTGAAATGTGTGCCTAGCAAAAATATAAACACTCATATTTTAAGTATTAATGCCTAATGTGTGCCACCCTACGTGAGCTGCATTAGTACAAACTGGACATTTCTCATGGTTGGTGTCCTGAATTTGAGTAAATCTCAGTCTGAGACCAATTTGCTGAGTGCTGCAGTGCTTCCACTCATTACATGGCTGTGGCATGCCCAGACACATGCCTTAACAACAACAGTACTGGGGAAATTAAAGGCCACCCCAAACTGTTATATTTCGCTAAAAGTTGCAATTCCTCATATGACTCACACCATGCAGAAACTTGACATTGCTGTGCAGGATGCACGGGAAGGTCCACCAGGACAGTCCCTGTGCAGCTGGGAGTTCACTACTGGACGATAAGCCATTGAAGAGTTCCTTTCTGACAAGATTGACCTAATATGTCACCCATGTCAGCCATATGTAACCACCCCAGTGCAGGACACATGCAGGCTTGTCCACTTGCAAGATTGGCTCAGACCAGCAATTGTGCACAGACAAAAATCATGTTTGCACTTCACTGGGAAGAGGCATAATAACAGCATTCTAAGAATGGAATGACGTGGAATGGAATAGCATCCAGTCCACCATAGACAACCTGTGACCTCTGGTGTGAAGGGAGAGTCATTGCTTTGAAAAACAGGGTGGATACACCAGATATCGAAATATTAATATTCCAACAATGTTTGAACAAATCCAGTTGTCATCATCAAGGTGTATTGGATAATGATATAAAGATTATTCAATCAAGTAAAAAATAAATAAATAAATAAGTGATTCGCTTCATATGTTGCAGGACTATATCCTAATCAATCTCAAAATGTGTGACATGGGGCATTTACAGTCATGCTAAAATATTAATAAGATGATTTGTAGATGCTACACATTTTTATACAACACCCCACACAAACAAGTTGTATCATTCTGATGGAAAAACATAGGTTTTCTACATTACCAATATAGACAGATGTCTGTAAATTGCCACTACTATAGAGCCAATTAGTTGCATGTTTACTAGATTTTTACAGAAGACCTTAACCACATGCCATGTATACCATTCCATTTACAGTATAATGGCAATGAAGATGGTATATTCAAAAGTAAATGTTGGCTGTTATCTGCTCTCTAAATTATCTTTTTCGTCACACACTTAAATGGCTGGTAGATGTTAACCTTACCAGCCAAACACACACTTACTAATGGGTCTAAGTGGCTGGTAATTTTTCTTTTCTTGCCAGCCAAACTGAATTTTCACCAGCATTTGGCCGGATGGCTGGTGTTAATTTAGAACCCTGGCTGATGTGTTCAGGTCCTTCTAAAGACTGCAGGGTATACAGACTTATGTTATTGCCCCCAATCAGGGGGAGCAGTTATAAGAACATGTACGGCACATGCATTACACCCAAAGTGACGTGTAACATGAACTGCACCTGTTGCACCAGCACATTTGTGCTTCTCATATTTTGTTGAACTTCGGCTTTTGTCGCACACCTCAGCTGGCAGGTGCGTCGGAGATGGCCCATGGGTCACTCAGAAATAGTTTAAAGAAACTCCCGCACACTGACCATTTCGCTGTTCTTTCTTTAATAAACGACGTTTCGCAATTGCCTGATGAAGGTCTAGTACCGAAACGTTGTTTATTAAAGAAAGAACAGCGAAATGGTCAGTGTGCGGGAGTTTCTTTAAACTGCATCTCACATTTCACATTGTGACACAACTAGGCCTACGTAGACTGCACACCTTTCACAAGACATTTTGCTCACATTCAGGTACAATCATTGTAAATTTCATAATACTACAAATGAGAAAATATGTTTGCAATTTCTGCATTTCAAATAAAGCCAGTCAGGGCAGAGGACCAGTAGTGTAAACAAAGCTCAACGGCTCTTTTATGTTCCCTTTGACCACACTTGAATCTCAAACAATATACGCAACAAATCAGAAAATCCTCTATATGATAGAATTGACAAGGTGAAAAGTCTGGACCACTTTAGCTACCAATGTTGAAGTCATCACTGTACATTGCCAATGCAAATACCAGAGATATATGACTGACAGCCACTATAAGCTGAGTCTATAAACACGTTAGCTAACTACAAACCTCTATGTGAACCATATTAAACACCTCCAGGTGAGGGCAAGGCCAAGATAAGATCAAGATTCAAAAGGCTGTATTGTCTAATATGTTGCCATACTAGAAAATTGTCTTTTGACTTAAGGCTTGGAGGTGTGTGTGTGTGTGTGTGTGTGTTATTTGTCTGAGGTCTTTGAGGAATGAGTGTTCTGAGTGTGCATAGCTATGGGGATGAATGCATTTTTGTAGATAGCTTTCCTGGCCAAAGGCACTCTGAATCTTCTGCCAGAAGGAAGTAGATGAAAACAAGAATGGAGTGGGTGGGAGGGCTCTAAGAGGACAGTGCTGCATACACATCACCAGGCCAGAATCAACCTGTAACACATGTAGTGTTGCCAGCACTGACTACAATTGTGTAACGCCATCTCTGCTAATAAGTCATAGTAAACATTGTATGCTCTGTAAATGCACTCAGCTGAACCAAAGTAAAAAGTGCTCATTCCTTCAGACATGTACAAATAAAGAGAAAAGGACAGCACTCAACGTTGTGTCCTTTATTGTCCGACACTGAAAAAGGTTAAGACAGGAACGTCTGACGGGGTACAGTCAATACAATAAAGTACACAATACGGAGTGCTGCTGTCTCTTTATTATGTCCTGTAAAACCAAATAACATAATTACATAGTCATATGTGTAAACACTGAACGACAAGTGCCCAACAGAATTGCTGCAAACCCAGAACTGAAGTGAAACTTCACGTTACAGTTGGGAAGTGGGGTTTCGTGTGGTAGAGAAAACTGTATATGCATCTCCAAACTCACTTAGTGCAGTCAGAAAATAATGTGGTTGTCAAAGCAAGATCAACAGTGTCTTCGACAAACTGCTTAATGAAAATATGAATGTGAAGTCAGTAGTTAGTGTACTTATATGAGAGCAATTTTTAAAAAATGTCAATCATTTCCCCTTCACAGGGTGATTAAATTGTGAATTAGTAAAGCATAATCGGTTAATTACCAGAGTTGAACATGCAGATGTTTCCTCAAAGAAGTCAAGACAGTTGCTGTTGTCATTTGGACTCTTCTTTAGTGTTCCAGCTGGCATGGTGTTGTCATTGTAAGAGGTGACAAACTTGAAGTCACTTGTGCGGGAGCCTGTTGTCATGTAGGCATCATAGTTGTAAGTGCTACGGAGAGTTCCAGTTCCATCAACATCTGCATAGTTGGGAGGTAAATATGCACTGGGAATGGCTACTGCTCCATCAAACAACAGTCTGGGCTTCCTCCTGTGACACAACCTCACAGCAATGATCAGGATGATGAAAGTCAGGAAAAATGTGGACACAGACACCAGAGCAATGATCAGATAAGATGTGAGTTTAGAGTTGTTCTCCTCATAAGACATGTCTTTGAGTTCAGGAACTTCAGCCAAGTTATCTGAGATGACTAAGTATACGGCACATGTTGTAGAGAGAGAGGGCTGTCCGTTATCTTTCACTGAGATCACAAGGTTCTGCTTCATGCTGTCAGATTCAGAAATATCCCTCTGAGCCCTGATCTCTCCACTGTGGAGACCAATAGTGAAAAGTCCCGGATCAGTCGACTTGACGATCTGGTATGACAGCCATGCGTTCTGTCCAGAGTCAGCATCAACAGCAATCACTTTGGACAGCAGCGAGCCAGAAAGAGCAGCTTTAGGAACCATCTCAGTCATGAAGGAGTTTCCTTCTGGAGTAGGGTATAATATCTGAGGAGAGTTATCATTCTCATCTGTTATGAACACACTCACAGTCACGTTGCTGCTGAGTGGAGGAGAACCATTGTCTCTGGCTACAACCTGAACTTTGAAGCTTCTGAACTGCTCATAGTCAAAGGCCCTCACAGCATGGATCACCCCTGTGTCTCCATTAATGGATAAATATGAGGAGAGCGCAACACCATTGACCTCACTGGGCAACAGAGAGTAGAAGACTGTGCCATTCTGTCTCCAGTCTGGGTCTCTGGCACTAACAGAACACACAGAGGAGCCAGGCTTGTTATTCTCAGACACATATGCACTGTACGACTGCTCCTCAAACACAGGGGGATTATCATTCACATCAGACACTGATAGATTAATTATCTTAGAAGATGATAATGGTGGATTTCCTTCATCAGTAGCTACAACTGTAACATTATATTCAGCTATGGTTTCACGGTCAAGTTCTGCTGTTGTCACAATAGAGAAATAGTTTTTAATGGAAGGGACCAATTTAAAAGGCACATTTCCCTGAATTGCACAGCGAACCTGCCTATTTTCTCCCGAGTCCTTATCCTGTACATTTATAATTCCTACTTCTGTTCCAGGAACAGTATTTTCCTGTACACTATTCTTGAAAGATTTTAAAATTATAATGGGTGCATTATCATTAACATCTTGAATGTGCACTAGCACATTAGCAGTTGAAGCAAGGCCTGCTCCATCCTTGGCTTGTATTCTTAATTCATATTTCTTTTGGTCTTCATAATCTATGGAGCCAATTACCTTGATTTCTCCACTCTCGCTATCAATAGAGAACAGTTCAGCTGCTTCGTCAGATATGTGACTGAATTCATATGAAACTTCACCGTTCTGTCCTTCATCTGCGTCTGTGGCGCTTACAGTGACAACTACACTACCCAGGGGCGAGTTTTCAGACAGATTGACTTCGTAAATTGGTTGAGTAAATGCGGGTACGTTGTCGTTTGCATCTAATACTGTGACGTGTATGACTACCGTACCCGACCTCGTAGGAGAGCCTCCGTCTGTCGCAGTAAGCAAAAAAGATAACTGCTGCTGCTGTTCACGGTCGAGCTCTTTGTCTAACACCAATTCGCTTTGCTTCCCTCCATACGAGTTAGAATTCACGGCCAAAGTGAAATGGTCATTTTTCTCAAGCGAATAGCTTTGTATGTCATTTCTCCCGACATCTGCATCGTGTGCTTCGGGTAGAAGAAATCTGGCTCCTTTAACGGCTGACTCAGTTATTTCTAGAGAAATCTCTTCCTTGCGAAACCGAGGTGAGTTGTCATTTATGTCTTGAATTTGAATCGTGATTCTATGCAGCTCGAGTGGATTTTCTAATACCAATTCGTATTTCAGAGAGCATGATGGCGTCGACCCACAAAGCCCCTCTCTGTCTATTCTGTCGGCGACGGTCAAATCGCCTGTCGATGGATTTATATCACAGAAACGTTTATCATTATCCTCCGAATCCAAACGAGCATCGCGACTGGACAATCCTTTCACATGAAGCCCGAGATCCTTCGCTAAATTTCCAACAACGAATCCTCTTTTCACCTCCTCCGGAACAGAATAGGTGAGGTCTCCACAACAAGGGCGCAGAAAAATAACACAAATCAAAAATGAAAAAGACGAAATGGCAACAGACTTCATTTTGCTCACCTCACTCTCTAAAATCAGCAAAATAGTGTTAATCCATGAAAAGTTGGCGATGCCTTCTGCGATACAGAGAGAGAGAGAGAGAGAGAGAGAGAGAGAGAGAGAGAGAGAGAGAGAGAGTCTCACGTCGGTGACAGGGCTTCATACGGGTAGGGTTTGGGAATATATAGTCAATACATATTAAAGCAGTGGGTGGGAAGCAGGGGAAAAAACAAATGCAGGTCAATGGCGCCACTCTGAGTGCATAAAGGAAATTGCAGGCAAAATATCAAACGTCCGTCAAACATGTCTCCCATCCCAAAAAAACATTATGGAATTAACCGGTAGAATGTATTATTATTAAAGAATACTGTGTCAAAAGCTTGAAGATGGTTTTCTAATATCTCTCTGAAAAGTAAAGCATGAGCGCTACTGCTTTGCCTGTAGTTGAAGAACTCGCTTGCAACCGGGAGCTGTCCACAGATGTGGTGCTGAAACGTAGCAGTCGGCAAAACCGGAGGTCAGAAGTGTATTACCTACAGCAAATTCTTTTCTTAATGATTTTCATAGCAAAACCTCATCCACCAGTCACATTTACATTGGATGAGTGACAAAACAGCTGTTCATGTAACCGTTAACAATTTGGTCTAATGTTTTTTTGTTGTTGTTTTTTTTTACTATTCACAAACCGTTGACGCAAGATAGGTTTTACAGGCTTCTTTTCTTTTCTTTTTTTTTGTCTTCACAAAACCAGCATGGGTAATACTTTAAAAATGGTTGCCTACCTTGTCAAATTCATCTTTCATCATTGTGCTTTCCTAAACAGCTGGGATCGTAGCAGCTTTTCTTGTTCAGTGTCCTTACTAGCAGCAACCAGAATGTCATGTCTGTGTTGAAAGTTTGCGAATTTAGTCAATCGTTCTATATTCAGACGTCATAGAGTCGTCATAATGATTACAACTATGGAGTGAGGTAGGCTGACAAGTCAGCACCTGTGTCATAATATAGTCTATATAACCCATGACGTCCACATCCGAACAAGGGAGTCTGTACCAGCCCAAAATAAGTTTCCCCTTTATGACCTCATAAGTCATGGTAAATAGTCCTACTGCAGCTCCCAATCAAAATGTCAGCACAGGGCTAAGGATCAAGAATATCAATATAATTAAACCCAGAACTTAATTCACTCTAAGTGAGTACTACAAGCTTTATTATTATCATCATTATTATTGTTGTTGTTGATTTAAAAAAATAAAACATCTTTGAGCATCTTGCAGACCAGAAGTGAAATTCCCTCTCATTGAAAGAAAGCCACTGCTCCCTCAAGCATACGGTTACAACCCGGGGGGTGTGTCAGAAAGTTTACAATTGTCCTCCTCGGCAGCTGATACAGCGGGATTGGGTGCACGGGGGTGGGGTTACAGATTCTAAGGGCCGACAGCACTGAGAGGAACCCTGGAAGGATGTGGATGACAAAACTTGGCATTTTGGGGACCCTAAAATTGAATCTTTCATGGGGCCAAACATTTTCAGCGGTGCCCCTGAAAGTGGGACTTACATCAACAAATGCAAAAGTTTTACCTAAGAGTGCATGTACAACTAAAGCCACTGCAAATAAAAGTGTGAATTCATTGTCACAGTTGAACATGTGTTACTGTGGTATTTAACACTTCAATGCCTATTACAGCCTTCCAATGGTGAAGCAGCAGTGCATTATGGGGCTACATAGCACAATATCACAACTATAGTTGGCTTAAAGTGCTTCCAAAAACACATTCCCACATTTCCACACCAATTCTGGAGGCTGCTAAGAAAGCATCAATTGTCACGAGTTCACATGAGAAAGGTGCATGCAAACGCGCGCACACACACACACACACATACACACACACACACACACACACACAGTCCTGAATTAGATTTGTTAAAGCTGGTATATTTAAGGGAGACATTTTCAAAACACGATGAATTCGAGACCTACTACTAAAACCACCGAAAATTAGTAAACAATGTGAATTCATTACCAGTGTTGAACATGTGGATGTTTCCTCAAAGAAGTCAAGACAGTTGCTGTTATCATTTGGACTCTTCTTCAGAGTTCCAGCTGGCATGGTGTTGTCATTGTAAGAGGTGACAAACTTGAAGTCACTTGTGCGTGAGCCTGTTGTCATGTAGGCGTCATAGTTGTAAGTGCTACGGAGAGTTCCAGTTCCATCAACATCTGCATAGTTGGGAGGTAAATATGCACTGGGAATGGCTACTGCTCCATCAAACAACAGTCTGGGCTTCCTCCTGTGACACAACCTCACAGCAATGATCAGGATGATGAAAGTCAGGAAAAATGTGGACACAGAAACCAGAGCAATGATCAGATAAGATGTGAGTTTAGAGTTGTTCTCCTCATAAGACATGTCTTTGAGTTCAGGAACTTCAGCCAAGTTATCTGAGATGACTAAGTATACGGCACAGGTTGTAGAGAGAGAGGGCTGTCCATTATCTTTCACTGAGATCACAAGGTTCTGCTTCATGCTGTCAGATTCAGAAATGTCCCTCTGAGCCCTGATCTCTCCACTGTGGACACCAATAGTGAAAAGTCCCGGATCAGTCGACTTGACGATCTGATATGACAGCCATGCGTTCTGTCCAGAGTCAGCATCAACAGCAATCACTTTGGACAGCAGCGAGCCAGAAAGAGCAGCTTTAGGAACCATCTCAGTCATGAAGGAGTTTCCTTCTGGAGTAGGGTATAATATCTGAGGAGAGTTATCATTCTCATCTGTTATGAACACACTCACAGTCACGTTGCTGCTGAGTGGAGGAGAACCATTGTCTCTGGCTACAACCTGAACTTTGAAGCTTCTGAACTGCTCATAGTCAAAGGCCCTCACAGCATGGATCACCCCTGTGTCTCCATTAATGGATAAATATGAGGAGAGTGCAACACCATTGACCTCACTGGGCAACAGAGAGTAGAAGACTGTGCCATTCTGTCTCCAATCTGGGTCTCTGGCACTAACAGAACACACAGAGGAGCCAGGCTTGTTATTCTCAGACACATATGCACTGTACGACTGCTCCTCAAACACAGGGGGGTTGTCATTCACATCAGATATAGATAAAGTAATAATCTTTGATGAGGACAATGGTGGGCTGCCGTCATCAGAAGCTGTGATTGTAATATTGTAACTATCTATTGCTTCACGGTCTAGTGCAGCTGTAGTAACGAGGGAAAAGTAATTCTTTATGGACGGCTTTAACTTGAAAGGAACATTTCCGCTAATTGCACATCTAACCTGTCCGTTTCCCTCGGTATCTTTGTCCTGTGCGTTAATGATGCCTACTTCGGTGCCCGGTTCTGTATTTTCTGGTATGTGGTCAGTCAAGGATTTCACTAATATAACAGGTGCGTTGTCGTTGACATCAGTGATATCTATCACAACTTTAACGTTGGACGCTAAACCAGCGCCATCTTTGGCCTGTACACGGAGCTCATAATTACTTTCCTCCTCGAAATCTATCGCCCCAATGACTATGATCTCACCACTTAATTTATCAATGGCGAAAATATGTGATGCCTCCTCGGATATGCGACTGAAGTCATAAGTAACGTCGCCATTTGGCCCCTCGTCTGCATCGGTGGCTGTCACTCTCATTACAACGGCACCTGATGGCGAGTTTTCAGGCAAAGTTACCTGATAGAGTGGCTGACTGAAAACTGGTAAATTATCGTTCGCATCCAGTACAGTGACGTGGATAGTAGCAGTGCCAGATCTCTGCGGAGCTCCGCCATCAACGGCAGTAAGCAGTAACGTCACCTCTTGCTGCTGTTCACGATCCAGCTCTTTATCTAAAACTAATTCTCCATATTTACCTCCGTCTGGATTTGAAAGCACAGCTAAAGTAAAATAGTCATTCTTTTCCAGCGAGTAACCTTGGATTCCATTCCTATATCTGCATCGTGTGCCTCTCCTAAAGGAAAACGAGCTCCTTTGACAGCAGATTCACGTATTTCAAAATTAATTTCATCTTTCGGGAAACGAGGTGAGTTGTCATTTACATCTTGAACTTGAAGAGTAATTCGATGCAATTCTAAAGGGTGTTCTAACACCAGCTCGTATTTGATGAAGCACGATGCTTTTGACCCACACAGCTGTTCTCGGTCTATCCTATCGGCTATCACCAAATCCCCCGTCTGCAAATTAATTTCACATACACGTTTTCTGTTACCTTCCGAATCTATTCGAGCTTTGCGCAGAGACAATGTTTTTGCATCAAGTCCCAGATCCTTAGCTAGATTGCCGACCACGGCTCCTCGTTTCATCTCCTCAGGGATGGTATAGCTGAGATCTCCATGACAGAAGCGCAGACAGATAAAGCACGACGCCATCCACAATATCCACTTCGAATAAAATAGGTGTTTAGGTAGCATTTTGCAATCATCCAAAGAAAACCCTCCGGATATGAAATAAGACAACGTTTTTGTAGGATAGTCCACACGTAGTGTTGAAGAATCCTTCGACAGACTAAACTAGGCTGTGTCGTCGAAAAGAGTGCGTCTTTGTTATATTTAAATATTACAACACTGGGTGGAGAAATGCGTCTGTTCGCCGAAGCTTAGCCAATAGCGACGCTCGCAGACCAATAGGTGGAACTGCAGCAAGTGTTCCATACATTTACTGTGATTCAAGATTCAAAAATCTGTATTGTCTATATGTTGCCATCTTAGAAATGTTTCCTTTGATCGAAGGCTTGTGTGTGTGTGTGTGTGTGTGTGTGTGTGTGTGTGTGTGTGTGTGTGTGTGTGTGTGTGTGTGTGTGTGTGTTCGTGCATGTGTGTGTGTGTGTGTGTGTGTGTGTGTGTGTTCAACAACATTCCCTTCCAATGAAAAGTCCAAGAGAGACTTACTCTGAAAGACTGTCAAGTCCAGATGAACTAAACTTTTAAAAAGTAGCCTATATATTCTAAAAGTCTTCATGTAAAACGTAGTAAACCTCTACCACATCCAAACTTTCCCTGCAATGACTGCAAGAGAAATCTCAGGTGTACAATTGTTCAAAGTAGGCCTAATGATTCTATAATCACAACAAAATGAACAATCTATCAAAAAGACTTGTATAATATGAGATTACCTATTTGGAGTTCCCTGGCTACATTTGTCAACAAGGTTTATACACCTATTGTAAAATGTATTTCAAACCTATTCCAAAAGATGAGCGGGATAGTCACATTAGTTTGGTAATATGTAAACTGTTATATTTTATGTCTCTAGTCATGGTGTGTTGTGTGTGAACAGGACACATATATGCAAACACTGTTTTCCAGTTGAAAAATTCATCAGTCAAAAGTTACATCAGGCTAAATTATCAAATAGTAAAAAAAAAAAAAAAGAATCAACCATCAGTGCTTGAAAACAATTTTGAAATATCATTAATAAACACATGTTCAGATAAGCACACAGTGTACTGCACACAAAAATAGTTTTCATGCGTCACCCGTGCAAGGGGGCAGCCGTGAAGGGCACCCCAAGGGAGCAGTGAAACAAGACGGTAACATGTATTCATAGAGGATGAGGGAGAGCACTGGTTAACCACCAACCTGGCAGGTCAGGAATCTAACCAGCAACCTCTGGCGCTACAAGCCTGACATACTAACCACTTAGACTTGTCACATAGTGGCAAGACCTCAGGATTTAGATAATAAACTTATGGATACAGTCAAACACCGCCATAGACTCAACATCAGAGCTACATTATCATCCAACCAAAGATTAGCCAATGAGCATAAGGACACAGCTCATCACATTTCCCAAAACGTAGTGGTCTACCAACCTCAAGACCAAAACAACACACAATGTTAAATTGTGTTCTGAAACTAGACAGCTCAGAGACAAAAGTCAATTCAAATGGTGCATGAACACATGCCACAGGTGAAATTCACACAACATTCCCAGTTAGCCAAAGCATATTCAGTATCCATGAAGAGATAATACCTCCAGCACTGTTTAGACTGCTATGAAACATTTCCCTATAACAAATAGTCACCATGCAGACTGTCCTGCTGAAATTGTACCATATGCTTCAAGGGGGCTTCAAATAAGCATATTGTTACTAACGTTGAGAAATGAATAAAAAAGTATCCCCTTAAGACACGGCTTAATAAATTTGTTGTTACCAGTATGGTAATGACCAAGTCGTGGTGCATTACTAAAAGGCCTGTGTTGTGTCATAGTATTGTAGTGCTATAGTAGTTACATTTCAATGACTATTACAGCGTGCCACTGGAGGTACGGTGCGCATTAAGGCGCTACACACTGCTGAAACCGTGTAATGTTTTTCTTAAGGTGAATATTAATGAAGTTATTCAAGTTATATGAAACCAATAGATTTCTCTGAGCCAAAGTTTTTCTTCATATTTCTGGTGGGAATAAAACTGACACAATTTCAAACATTTGATTCTGCTCGAAACGAATGAAGATAATTTCTTCACCATTGCAGAATAGGGCAAATTTTGACATCTCAGTTACCAACTCCTCAAAAACAAGGTAGAAAAACTTGAAGAATTATAAAAAAATGGGGGTGTAAGTTAACATGGTCAAAAGTTATATCTAACAGCTTCCTTGGAAGAGGTCTACTCTCTCTTGAGTGCATTTCTAGTTGGATTTATTATCTGTTACCAGACACCAGAGTGATCCCATTGTGGGATTGGACAAGCGTGATGTCATTTGTGAGTTTGGAAATGTGTGTCATTATTAACGTCAAAATAAAACTGGATAAATTTGCCACAATGATGCGGTTATAAATCGTGTACCATGTTTTAGAAAGACAAAAAATCTAATATTTACCAGAGTGGAGCATTTGGATGCGCTGTCAGTGAAGTCGAGAGAAGTGAAGTTGAGGCATTCACTGTTGTCACCTGGGCTCCTCTTCAGAGTGGTAGCAGAAGGCAGAGTGTTGTCATTGTAAGAGGTGACAAACTTGAAGTCACTTGTGCGGGAGCCTGTTGTCATGTAGGCATCATAGTTGTAAGTGCTACGGAGAGTTCCAGTTCCATCAACATCTGCATAGTTGGGAGGTAAATATGCACTGGGAATTGCTACTGCTCCATCAAACAACAGTCTAGGCTTCCTCCTGTGACACAACCTCACAGCAATGATCAGGATGATGAAAGTCAGGAAAAATGTGGACACAGACACCAGAGCAATGATCAGATAAGATGTGAGTTTAGAGTTGTTCTCCTCATAAGACATGTCTTTGAGTTCAGGAACTTCAGCCAAGTTATCTGAGATGACTAAGTATACGGCACAGGTTGTAGAGAGAGAGGGCTGTCCGTTATCTTTCACTGAGATCACAAGGTTCTGCTTCATGCTGTCAGATTCAGAAATGTCCCTCTGAGCCCTGATCTCTCCACTGTGGACACCAATAGTGAAAAGTCCTGGATCAGTCGACTTGACGATCTGATATGACAGCCATGCGTTCTGTCCAGAGTCAGCATCAACAGCAATCACTTTGGACAACAGCGAGCCAGAAAGAGCAGCTTTAGGAACCATCTCAGTCATGAAGGAGTTTCCTTCTGGAGTAGGGTATAATATCTGAGGAGAGTTATCATTCTCATCTGTTATGAACACACTCACAGTCACGTTGCTGCTGAGTGGAGGAGAACCATTGTCTCTGGCTACAACCTGAACTTTGAAGCTTCTGAACTGCTCATAGTCAAAGGCCCTCACAGCATGGATCACCCCTGTGTCTCCATTAATGGATAAATATGAGGAGAGCGCAACACCATTGACCTCACTGGGCAACAGAGAGTAGAAGACTGTGCCATTCTGTCTCCAGTCTGGGTCTCTGGCACTAACAGAACACACAGAGGAGCCAGGCTTGTTATTCTCAGACACATATGCACTGTACGACTGCTCCTCAAACACAGGGGGATTATCATTCACATCAGATACTGATAGATGAATTATCTTGGAAGATGAAAGTGGTGGATTTCCTTCATCAGTAGCTATGATTGTAACATTATATTCGGCTATGTTTTCACGGTCAAGTTCTGCTGTTGTCACAATAGAAAAATAATTTTTAATAGAAGGGACCAATTTAAAAGGCACATTTCCCTGAATTGCACAGCGAACCTGCTTATTTTCGCCAGAATCCTTATCCTGCACATTTAGAATTCCTACTTCTGAGCCAGGACTCATATTTTCCTGTACACTATTCTTAAAAGATTTTAAAATGATTATGGGTGCATTATCATTAACATCTTGAACGTGTACTAACACATTAGCAGTTGACGCCAGGCCTGCTCCATCCTTGGCTTGTATCCATAATTCATATTTCTTTTGATCTTCATAATCTATTGATCCAATTACCTTGATTTCGCCACTCGTGCTATCGATGGAGAATAGGTTAGATGTTTTTTCGGACATATGACTGAATTCGTAAGAAACCTCACCGTTTTGTCCTTCATCTGCATCTGTGGCACTTACTGTTACAATTACAGTACCCAGGGGTGAGTTTTCAGATAGATTGACTTCGTAAATTGGTTGAGTAAATGCGGGTACGTTGTCGTTGGCATCTAATACAGTGACGTGTATGACTACGGTACCAGACCTCGTAGGAGAGCCTCCGTCTGTCGCAGTAAGCAAAAAAGATAACTGCTGCTGCTGCTCACGATCGAGCTCTTTGTCTAACACCAATTCGCTGTGCTTCCTTCCATACGAGTTAGAATTCACGGCTAAAGTAAAATGATCATTTTTCTCCAGAGAATAGCTTTGTATGTTGTTTCTCCCCACGTCGGCATCGTGCGCTTCGGGTAGAAGAAATCTGGCTCCTTTATCGGCTGACTCCCTTATTTCCAAAGAAATATCCTCCTTGCCAAATTGAGGTGAGTTGTCATTTATGTCTTGAATCTGAATCGTGATTGTATGCAGCTCGAGTGGACTTTCTAATACCAATTCGTATTTCAGAGAGCATGATGGCGTCGACCCACAAAGCTCCTCTCTGTCTATTCTGTCTGCGACGATCAAATCGCCTGTCGATGGATTTATATCACAGAAACGTTTATCATTACCCTCCGAATCCAAACGAGCATCGCGACTGGACAATCCTTTCACATCAAGCCCGAGATCCTTCGCTAAATTTCCAACAACGAATCCTCTTTTCACCTCCTCCGGAACAGAATAGGTGAGGTCTCCACAACAAGGGCGCAGAAAAATAACACAAGCCAAAAAGAAAAAACACGGAATGAAAGCAAGTTTCATTTTTCTTGCGTCAATATCTGAAATCAGTTAAAAAGGCTATTGTTAATCCATGAAAAGTTGTCGATGCCTTCAGCGATACAAAGACAGAGCGAGTCTCACGTCGGTACGGCTGCATACGGATAGGGTTGGAGATTTCATTGTCAATATACATATTAAAGCAGTGGGTGGGAAACAGGAAAAAATAAATGAATGTTGGTCAATGGCGCCACTCTGAGTGCAAAGACGAAATTGCAGGCAACATTTCAAATGACCGTCAAATATATATCTTACTCCAAAAAAACATTTTGGAATTAACCACTGGCATGTGTTATTATATATATATATATATATATATATATATATATATATATATATATATATATATATATATATATATATATATATATACAAAAAATACTGTGTCAAAAGCTTTGTTTTTCTAATATCTGAATAGGAAAAGCAGGAGCGCTACTTCTTTCCCTGCTGTTGAAGAACTCGCTGCAACCGGGAGCTGTCCACACCTATGGTGCTGAAACGTTGCAATCGACAACCGGAGGTCAGAAGAGTATTACAAAAGATTTTCTTAATATTTTGCATAGCACAACCTCTTCCACCAGATCCATTTACACAACCGATGAGTGACAAAACATGAATGCTTTTTGATAAAACATTTAGATGACAATTTAGGCCAATGTTTTTTTTTTCTTTACCTTTCCCAAACTGTTGACGCAAGTTAAGTTTTACAGTCTTCTTTTCTATTCTTTTCTTTTGTATTTTCAAAACCAGCACGGAAAACACGTTAACATGGTTGCCTACCTTGACAAATTCATCTTTCATCATCATGTTTTGCCAAACAGCTATGGTCGTGGCAGCTTTTCCTTGTTCTTACTACCACCAATTAGAATGTTATGTCTGTGTTGAAGGTTTGCGAGTTTTGTCACCCGTTCTAGATTCAGACGTCATAGAAGCGTCATAATGATTACACCTATGGAATGTGGTATGCTGACTAGTCAGCACTTGGGTGATGAAAATACAAATAACCAATGTCCACATCCACACAAGGGACTCAGTGACTGTACCAGCCCAAAATAAATTGTACCATGGTGACCTCATAACTTAATGTAAATAGACCTAGGCCTACTATAGCTCCCAATCAATATGTCAACAAAGGACAAAAGATAGTTCACAATATCACAATAATATCAGAATATTCAGAACTTAATTTACTGTACGTAGTAGTGAATACTAATCGAAATATTATATACTTGTTTATCAGAATTTTAAATCTTTGAGCATCTTACAGACCAGACCTGAAATTCCCTCTCATAGAGAGAAAGCTACTTCTCCCTCAAGAAAACGGTTACAGCCAATGGAGGGTGTCAGAAAAAAGAGGTGTCTTTTTCAGCACCTGATACAGTATGAAAGCCCAACTAATCTGTAACTCCAATTGTGACACAGCACTCCACAGCACACAAGTGAACACTGCACACAACGAAAGAGCATTTATGCCTCACCCGAGCAAGGGGACAGCCCCCAATGGCGCTCAAAGGTAGCAGTGCGGCAGGACTGTACCATACTCAGGGTATCTCAGTCATGGAGGAGGATGGGGGAGAGCACTGGTTAATTACACCCCCCACCAACCTGGCGGGTCAGGAGTCGAACCGGCAACCTTTGGGTTACAAGTCTGACACCCTCCACTTACCCATGACTGCCTGGGTGAGAGGATTAAAGCATGTAATACCTTTACCCGTAAGAGTGTATGTAGGCCTACAACTAAAGCCACTGCAAATTAAATAATTATAATAATTACCAGAGTCGAGCATGTGGATGTTTCCTCAAAGAAGTCAAGACAGTTGCTGTTGTCATTTGGACTCTTCTTTAGTGTTCCAGCTGGCATGGTGTTGTCATTGTAAGAGGTGACAAACTTGAAGTCACTTGTGCGTGAGCCTGTTGTCATGTAGGCATCATAGTTGTAAGTGCTACGGAGAGTTCCAGTTCCATCAACATCTGCATAGTTGGGAGGTAAATATGCACTGGGAATGGCTACTGCTCCATCAAACAACAGTCTGGGCTTCCTCCTGTGACACAACCTCACAGCAATGATCAGGATGATGAAAGTCAGGAAAAATGTGGACACAGACACCAGAGCAATGATCAGATAAGATGTGAGTTTAGAGTTGTTCTCCTCATAAGACATGTCTTTGAGTTCAGGAACTTCAGCCAAGTTATCTGAGATGACTAAGTACACGGCACAGGTTGTAGAGAGAGAGGGCTGTCCGTTATCTTTCACTGAGATCACAAGGTTCTGCTTCATGCTGTCAGATTCAGAAATGTCCCTCTGAGCCCTGATCTCTCCACTGTGGACACCAATAGTGAAAAGTCCCGGATCAGTCGACTTGACGATCTGATATGACAGCCATGCGTTCTGTCCAGAGTCAGCATCAACAGCAATCACTTTGGACAGCAGCGAGCCAGAAAGAGCAGCTTTAGGAACCATCTCAGTCATGAAGGAGTTTCCTCCTGGAGTAGGGTATAATATCTGAGGAGAGTTATCATTCTCATCTGTTATGAACACACTCACGGTCACATTGCTGCTGAGTGGAGGAGAACCATTGTCTCTGGCTACAACCTGAACTTTGAAGCTTCTGAACTGCTCATAGTCAAAGGCCCTCACAGCATGAATAACCCCTGTGTCTCCATTAATGGATAAATATGAGGAGAGCGCAACACCATTGACCTCACTGGGCAACAGAGAGTAGAAGACTGTGCCATTCTGTCTCCAGTCTGGGTCTCTGGCACTAACAGAACACACAGAGGAGCCAGGCTTGTTATTCTCAGACACATATGCACTGTACGACTGCTCCTCAAACACAGGGGGATTATCATTCACATCAGACACTGATAGATTAATTATCTTGGAAGATGATAATGGTGGATTTCCTCCATCAGTAGCTACAACTGTAACATTATATTCAGCTATGGTTTCACGGTCAAGTTCTGTTGTTGTCACAATAGAGAAATAGTTTTTAATGGAAGGGACCAATTTAAAAGGCACATTTCCCTGAATTGCACAGCGAACCTGCCTATTTTCTCCCGAGTCCTTATCCTGTACATTTATAATGCCTACTTCTGTTCCAGGAGCAGTATTTTCCTGAACACTATTCTTAAAAGATTTTAAAACAATTATTGGTGCATTATCATTGACATCTTGAATGTGTACTAACACATTAGCCGTTGAAGCCAGTCCTGCTCCATCTTTGGCTTGTATTCTTAATTCATATTTCTTTTGATCTTCATAATCTATTGATCCAATTACCTTGATTTCGCCACTCGTGCTCTCGATAGAGAACATTTTTGCTGCTTTGTCAGATATATGACTGAATTCGTAGGACACCTCACCGTTTTGTCCTTCATCTGCGTCTGTGGCGCTTACAGTGACAACTACATTACCTAGCGCTGAGTTTTCAGGAAGATTGACTTCGTAAATAGGTTGAGTAAATGCGGGTACGTTGTCGTTGGCATCTAATACAGTGACGTGTATGACTACGGTACCAGACCTCGTAGGAGAGCCTCCGTCTGTCGCAGTAAGCAAAAAAGATAACTGCTGCTGTTGTTCACGATCGAGCTCTTTGTCTAACACCAATTCGCTGTGCTTCCCTCCATACGAGTTAGAATTCACGGCTAAATTAAAATGGTCATTTTTCTCAAGCGAATAGCTTTGTATGTTGTTTCTCCCCACGTCTGCGTCGTGTGCTTCGGGTAGAAGAAATCTGGCTCCTTTAACGGCCGACTCCCTTATCTCCAGAGAAATCTCCTCCTTGCGAAACCGAGGTGAGTTGTCATTTATGTCTTGAATCTGAATCGTGATTCTATGCAGCTCGAGTGGATTTTCCAACACCAATTCGTATTTCAGAGAGCATGATGGCGTCGACCCACAAAACTCCTCTCTGTCTATTCTGTCTGCAACGATCAAATCTCCTGTCGATGGATTTATATCACAGAAACGTTTATCATTACCCTCCGAATCCAAACGAGCATCGCGACTGGACAATCCGTTCACATCAAGCCCGAGATCCTTCGCTACATTTCCAACAACGTATCCTCTTTTCACCTCCTCCGGGACAGAATAGGTGAGGTCTCCACAACAAGGGCGCAGAAAAATAACACAAATCAAAAATGAAAAAGACGAAATTACAACAGACTTCATTTTGCTCGCCTCACTCTCTTAAATCAGCGAAATAGTGTTAATCCATGACAAGTTGGCGATGCCTTCTGCGATACAAAGAGAGAGAGAGAAAGAGAGAGTCCCACGTCGGTATACGGCTTCATACGGGTAGGGTTTGGGGATATATAGTCAATACATATTAAAGCAGTGGGTGGGAAGCAGGGGAAAAAACAAATGCAGGTCAATGGCGCCACTCTGAGTGCAAAAAGGAAATTGCAGGCAAAATATCATCGACCGTCAAACATGTCTCCCATTCCAAAAAACATTATGGAATTAACCGGTAGAATGTATTATTATTAAAGAATACTGTGTCAAAAGCTTGAAGATGGTTTTCTAATATCTCTCTGAAAAGTAAAGCATGAGCGCTACTGCTTTGCCTGTAGTTGAATAACTCGCTTGCAACCGGGAGCTGTCCACATATGTGGTGCTGAAACGTTGCAGTCTGCAAAACCGAAGGTCAGAAGCGTATTACCTATATAGCAAAGGGTTTTCTTAATGTTTTCATAGCACAACCTCATCCACCAGTCACATTTTCTATTAATGAGTGACAAGATATGAACAGCTGTTCATGTAACCGTTAACAATTTGGTCTAATGTTTTTTTTTTTTACTATTCACAAACCGTTAACAATTTGGTCTAATGTTTTTTTTTTTTACTATTCACAAACCGTTGACGCAAGATAAGTTTTACAGGCTTCTTTTCTTTTCTTTTTTTGTCTTCACAAAACCAGCATGGATAATACTTACAAAATGGTTGCCTACCTTGTCAAATTCATCCTTCATCATTATGCTTTCCTAAACAGCTGGGATCGTAGCAGCTTTTCTTGTTCAGTGTCCTTACTACCAGCAACCAGAATGTTATGTCTGTGTTGAAAGTTTGCGAATTTAGTAACTGTTCTATATTCAGACGTCATAGAGGCGTCATAATGATTACAACTATGGAGTGTGGTAGGCTGACGAGTCAGCACCTATGTCATAAAATACAGCCTATATAATCCACGACGTCCACATCCAAACAAGGGAGTCTGTACCAGCCCAAAATAAGTTTAACCATTGTGACCTCATAAGTCATGGTAAATAGGCCTACTGCAGCCCCCAATCAAAATGTCAGCACAGGGTTAAGGGGGGGGGGGTTACAGATTCTAAGGGCCCGACAGCACTGCCAGGGCCCCTGGAAGGATGCTGATGACATAATTTGGCATTTTGGGGGCCCAAAATTCGAATCTTTCATGGGGCCAAACATTTGTAGCGGTGCCCCCGACAGTGGGACTTATATGAACAAATGCAAAAGCTTCACCTATGAGTGCATGTACAACTAAGCCACTGCAAATAAAAAAGTGAATTCATGACCACAGTTGAACAAGTGTTACTGTGGTAATTAACACTTCAATGACTATTACAGCCTTCCAATGGTGGAGCCGCAGTGCATTATGGGGCTACATAGCACAATATCACAACTATAGTTGGCTAAAAGTGCTTCCAAAATAGACATTCCCACATTTCAACACAAATTCTGGAGGCGGCTAAGAAAGCATCAATTGTCCCGAGTTCACATTAGAAAAGTGTGCGCGCTCACACACACACACACACACACACACACACACACACAGTAGGCTAATAATAGTCCTGAATTAGATTTGCTAAAGCTGGTACATTTAAGGAAGACATTTTCAAAACACCATAAATAAGAGATGTACTAAAACCACAGAAAATTAGTAAACAATGTGAATTCATTACCAGTGTTGAACATGTGGATGTTTCCTCAAAGAAGTCAAGACAGTTGCTGTTATCATTTGGACTCTTCTTCAGTGTTCCAGCTGGCATGGTGTTGTCATTGTAAGAGGTGACAAACTTGAAGTCACTTGTGCGGGAGCCTGTTGTCATGTAGGCATCATAGTTGTAAGTGCTACGGAGAGTTCCAGTTCCATCAACATCTGCATAGTTGGGAGGTAAATATGCACTGGGAATGGCTACTGCTCCATCAAACAACAGTCTGGGCTTCCTCCTGTGACACAACCTCACAGCAATGATCAGGATGATGAAAGTCAGGAAAAATGTGGACACAGACACCAAAGCAATGATCAGATAAGATGTGAGTTTAGAGTTGTTCTCCTCATAAGACATGTCTTTGAGTTCAGGAACTTCAGCCAAGTTATCTGAGATGACTAAGTATACGGCACAGGTTGTAGAGAGAGAGGGCTGTCCGTTATCTTTCACTGAGATCACAAGGTTCTGCTTCATGCTGTCAGATTCAGAAATGTCCCTCTGAGCCCTGATCTCTCCACTGTGGAGACCAATAGTGAAAAGTCCCGGATCAGTCGACTTGACGATCTGATATGACAGCCATGCGTTCTGTCCAGAGTCAGCATCAACAGCAATCACTTTGGACAGCAGCGAGCCAGAAAGAGCAGCTTTAGGAACCATCTCAGTCATGAAGGAGTTTCCTTCTGGAGTAGGGTATAATATCTGAGGAGAGTTATCATTCTCATCTGTTATGAACACACTCACAGTCACGTTGCTGCTGAGTGGAGGAGAACCATTGTCTCTGGCTACAACCTGAACTTTGAAGCTTCTGAACTGCTCATAGTCAAAGGCCCTCACAGCATGGATCACCCCTGTGTCTCCATTAATGGATAAATATGAGGAGAGTGCAACACCATTGACCTCACTGGGCAACAGAGAGTAGAAGACTGTGCCATTCTGTCTCCAGTCTGGGTCTCTGGCACTAACAGAACACACAGAGGAGCCAGGCTTGTTATTCTCAGACACATATGCACTGTACGACTGCTCCTCAAACACAGGGGGATTGTCATTTACATCAGAAACAGACAGATGTATAGTTTTGGAGGAGGACAGTGGTGGGCTGCCGTCATCAGAAGCTGTGATTGTAATATTGTAACTATCTATTGCTTCACGATCTAGTGCAGCTGTAGTAACCAGAGAAAAGTAATTCTTTATGGACGGATTTAACTTGAAAGGAACATTTCCGAGAATAGCACATCTAACCTGTCCATTTCCCTCAGTATCTTTGTCCTGTACGTTTATGATGCCTACTTCCGTGCCCGGTTCTGTATTTTCTGGTATTTGGTCAGTTAGGGATTTCACTAATATAACAGGTGCGTTGTCGTTGACATCAGTAATATCTATCACGACTTTTACATTGGAGGCTAATCCAGCTCCATCTTTGGCCTGTACACGGAGTTCATAACTGCTTTCCTCCTCGAAGTCTATCGGCCCCATAACTTTAATTTCTCCACTTAATTTATCAATGGAGAAAAGATGTGATGCCTCCTTGGATATGCGACTGAAGTCATAAGTGACGTCGCCATTAGGCCCCTCGTCTGCATCGGTGGCTGTTACTCTAACAACAACAGCACCTGGTGGCGAGTTTTCAGGCAGAGTTACCTGATAAAGCGGCTGACTGAAAACTGGTAGATTATCGTTAGCATCCAGCACAGTGACGTGGATAGTCGCAGTGCCAGATCTCTGCGGGGCTCCGCCATCAACGGCAGTGAGCAGTAACGTCACCTCCTGCTGCTGTTCACGGTCCAGCTCTTTATCTAAAACTAATTCTCCATATTTACCTCCGTCTGGATTTGAAAGCACAGCTAAAGTAAAATGGTCATTTTTTTCTAGCGAGTAGCCCTGGACTCCGTTCCTACCAATATCATCATCATGTGCCTCATCTAAAGGAAAGCGAGCTCCTTTGTCAGCAGATTCACGTATTTCAAAATTAATTTCATCTTTCGTAAAATGGGGTGAGTTGTCATTTACATCTTGAACTTGAAGAGTAATCCGATGCAATTCTAAAGGGTTTTCTAACACCAACTCGTATTTGATGAAGCACGATGCTTTTGACCCACACAGCTGTTCTCGGTCTATCCTCTCGGCTATCACTAAATCCCCCGTCTGCAAATTAATTTCACATACACGTTTCCTGTTACCTTCCGAATCTATTCGAGCTTTGCGCAGAGACAATGTTTTTGCATCGAGTCCCAGATCCTTAGCTAGATTGCCGACCACGGCTCCTCGTTTCATCTCCTCCGGGATGGTAAAGCTGAGATCTCCATGACAGAAGCGCAGACAGATAAAGCATGAAGCCATCCACAATATCCACTTCGAATAAAATAGCTGTGTTGGTGTCATTTTGCAATAATCCAAAGAAATACCCCCGGTTATGAAAAAAGACAAATATATTGTAGGATAATCCACACGTCGCGCTGAAGAATCCGTCGACAGACTAAACTAGGCTGTGTCGTCGAATATGAGTGCGTTTTTGTTATATTTAAATATTACAACACTGGGTGGAGAAATGCGTCTGTTCGCCGAATCTTGGTCAATAGCGACGCTCGCAGACCAATAGTTGGAACTGCAGAAAGTGATCCATACATTTACTGTGTTTGTCAACAACATTCCCTTCCTATGAGCTGTCCAGGGGAGACATATTCTGAAATACTATGAAGTCCACATGAACCAAACTTTTAAAAAGTATATCTTCTGAAAGTCCTTATTGTAAAGAACAATAAACCTCTCCAAAATAGCCCTGCAAAAACATGACTGTGAGAAACCCATCAGATCCATGCCCAACATGGGCCCAATTCTTCTATAACCACAACAAAATAAACAACATAGCTTTAATAAAATCCATCAGAAAGACTTGTACAATATTAGATTACCTTGGAGTTCCTGGCTACATTTGGCAACAAGATGTATAAGTCTAAAAGGCTATTTCAAACCTATCCCAAAAGGAGAGTGGGATTATCACATAATTTTGGTAACATGCACATCTGTATGTTATATTTAAGCAGCCTACATTTTCATGCTTCTAGTCTAGTCAAGAGTTATTTGATGCTAAATCATCAAACAGTAAAAAAAAAAAAAAAAAACCATCCATCACTGCTTGAGAACATGTTTCATCTATGTGTTCTAAATGTCTCTAAAACACATCCTCAGATAACTAAGCACACAGTGCACTGCACACAGCGAAATAAACTGTATGCCTTATGCCCATGCAAGGGGGTAGGCCAAAAGTTCACCCCAAAGGACCAGTGAGACCTGACAGTAACATGTATTCATAAGAGGGTGATGGGGGAGAGCACTGGTTAACCCCTTAGCGCAGAGCCTGTTATAAAAACTGTCACCAAAATTAGAATGGCTATGTCTTAACCTGTTACTTAAGGCTGTCTGTAATGTCATAGCAATGTTGCTTAGATGTAGTTGAGTATTTTCAGCAAATGATGAATAGGCCCCCCGGCGACCCCATCAGCAGTAAGAGGCTACTCACTCCCCCCACGAATCTGGCAGGTCAGGAATCTACGTGGGCGAATAAACAAAGGAGAAATCTGAAGAGTGCTGTCCTTTGCTTCATTCATTCATTTATGTTTTAATGTGGGATTCAGCACCCAGTTAGGAACTGTGAAATTAGCCTATTTAGGCGATAATGTGAGGGCGTCCTCTCCACTTTTGAGGTCAGGAATCTAACCCTAGGGGCTACAAGCCTGACATACTAACCACTTAGACTTGTCACACAGTGGCAAGACCTCAGGATTTAGATAATGCATTTACAGATACAGTCAAACACCAGCATAGACTCAACAGCATCATAGCTGCATTATCATCCAACCAATCATCAGCCAATCAGCATGACACAGCTCATCAGATCCCCCAAAACAAAGTGCTCTACCAACCTCATGACCAAAACAGCACAAAATGTTAAATTGTGTTCTGAAACTAGACAGCTCTCAGACAAAAGTTAATTCAAATGGTGCATGAACACGTGCCACAGGTGAAATTCACACAACATCCCCAGTCAGCCAAAGCTTATTCAGTATCCATGAAGAGGGTTAAACATCGAGGACTGTGTAGACTGTTATGAAACATTTCCCTATAACAAATAGTTACCAAACTGTGCTGCTGAAGTTGTACCACATGCTTCAAATAATTATATTATTGTTAATGTTGAGAGATGAATAACAAACTACACAGTGATGAAAGCATGTAATTAATGCTTTAGGTGAATAATACTATAGTTGTTCAAGTTACAAGAGAAAAATAGCCTACATTTTTATGAGCAAAAGGTATTCTTCATATTTCTGGTGGAATTAAAATCGACTCAATTTGAAACAGATTTGATTCCTGCTCAGGAAACGAGCTGGATCCAGGAATTTAAAATATATATATCATTTCATCACCATTATGGGATAGGGCGAATTTTGACATTTAAAAAAAAATAATAATAATAATAATAATAATGGTGTAACTTAGTCAAAAGCTCTATCAAACAGCTTCCCTGGGAGAGGTCTGCACTCTGCGTGCGTTAGATGGATTTATTGTACTGTGAAGATACAAAGTAAAAAAATCTCCTTAAAAAATATGTTACCAGACAACAGAGTGATCCCTTTGCGAGACTGGACAAGCGTGATGCCATTTGTGAGTTTAAAAATGTGTCATTATTCATGTCACAATAAAATGCTGGTTACATTTGCCACAATAATGCGCTTATAAATCATGTACCATGTTTTAAAAAGAAAAAAAACTAATATTTACCAGAGTGGAGCATTTGGATGCAGTGTCAGTGAAGTCGAGAGAAGTGAAGTTGAGGCATTCACTGTTGTCACCTGGGCTCCTCTTCAGAGTGGTAGCAGAAGGCAGAGTGTTGTCATTGTAAGAGGTGACAAACTTGAAGTCACTTGTGCGGGAGCCTGTTGTCATGTAGGCATCATAGTTGTAAGTGCTACGGAGAGTTCCAGTTCCATCAACATCTGCATAGTTGGGAGGTAAATATGCACTGGGAATGGCTACTGCTCCATCAAACAACAGTCTGGGCTTCCTCCTGTGACACAACCTCACAGCAATGATCAGGATGATGAAAGTCAGGAAAAATGTGCACACAGACACCAGAGCAATGATCAGATAAGATGTGAGTTTAGAGTTGTTCTCCTCATAAGACATGTCTTTGAGTTCAGGAACTTCAGCCAAGTTATCTGAGATGACTAAGTATACGGCACAGGTTGTAGAGAGAGAGGGCTGTCCGTTATCTTTCACTGAGATCACAAGGTTCTGCTTCATGCTGTCAGATTCAGAAATGTCCCTCTGAGCCCTGATCTCTCCACTGTGGAGACCAATAGTGAAAAGTCCCGGATCAGTCGACTTGACGATCTGATATGACAGCCATGCGTTCTGTCCAGAGTCAGCATCAACAGCAATCACTTTGGACAGCAGCGAGCCAGAAAGAGCAGCTTTAGGAACCATCTCAGTCATGAAGGAGTTTCCTTCTGGAGTAGGGTATAATATCTGAGGAGAGTTATCATTCTCATCTGTTATGAACACACTCACAGTCACGTTGCTGCTGAGTGGAGGAGAACCATTGTCTCTGGCTACAACCTGAACTTTGAAGCTTCTGAACTGCTCATAGTCAAAGGCCCTCACAGCATGGATCACCCCTGTGTCTCCATTAATGGATAAATATGAGGAGAGTGCAACACCATTGACCTCACTGGGCAACAGAGAGTAGAAGACTGTGCCATTCTGTCTCCAGTCTGGGTCTCTGGCACTAACAGAACACACAGAGGAGCCAGGCTTGTTATTCTCAGACACATATGCACTGTACGACTGCTCCTCAAACACAGGGGGATTGTCATTCACATCGGATATAGATAAAGTAATAATCTTTGATGAGGACAGTGGTGGACTGCCGTCATCAGAAGCTGTGATTGTAATATTGTAACCATCTATTGCTTCACGGTCTAGAGCAGCTGTAGTAATGAGGGAAAAGTAATTCTTTATGGACGGATTTAACTTGAAAGGAACATTTCCACTAATAGCACATCTAACCTGTCCGTTTCCCTCAGTATCTTTGTCCTGTGCGTTAATGATGCCTACTTCGGTGCCCGGTTCTGTATTTTCTGGTATGTGGTCAGAAAGTGATTTAATTAATATAACAGGTGCATTGTCGTTGACGTCTGTAATGTCTATGACAACTTTAACATAGGAAGCCAAACCAGCGCCATCTTTTGCCTGGACACGGAGCTCATAGCTACTTTCCTCCTCGAAGTCTACGGGGACAATCACTTTAATCTCGCCAGTTAATTTATCAATGGAAAATAGCTGTGATGCTTCCTCTGATATGCGACTGAAGTCATAAGTAACGTCGCCATTTGGGCCTTCATCTGCGTCGGTAGCTATCATTCTAACTACAACGGTACCTGAGGGGGAATTCTCAGGAAGAGTTACCTGATAGAGTGGCTGACTGAAAACTGGTAAATTATCGTTCGCATCCAGTACAGTGACGTGGATAGTAGCAGTGCCAGATCTCTGCGGAGCTCCGCCATCAACGGCAGTAAGCAGTAACGTCACCTCTTGCTGCTGTTCACGATCCAGCTCTTTATCTAAAACTAATTCTCCATATTTACCTCCATCCGGACTAGAAAGCACACTTAAAGTGAAATAGTCGTTCCTTTCCAACGAATAGCCTTGAATTCCATTAATTCCTATATCTGCATCGTGCGCCTCACCTAAAGGAAAACGAGCACCTTTGTCAGCAGACTCGTGTATTTCGAAATGAATTTCATCTTTCGGGAAACGAGGTGAGTTGTCATTTACATCTTGAACTTGAATAGTAATGCGATGCAATTCTAAAGGGTTTTCTAAAACCAGTTCGTATTTGATAGAGCACGAAGCCTTTGACCCACACTGCTGCTCTCGGTCTATCCTCTCGGCTATCACTAAATCCCCCGTCTGTAAATTAATTTCACATACACGTTTTCTGTTACCTTCCGAATCTATTCGAGCTTTGCGCAGAGACAATGTTTTTGTATCGAGTCCCAAAGCCTTAGCTAGATTCCCGACCACGGCTCCTCGTTTCATCTCCTCCGGGATGGTAAAACTGAAATCTCCATGACAGAAGCGCAGAGGGATAAAGCAGAAAGCCATCGACAATATCCACTTCGAATAAAAGAGCTGTTTTGGTGTCATTTTGCAATAATCCAAAGAAAACCCTCCGTTTATGAAAAAGACAAAGATATTGTAGGATAGTCCACACGTCGCGCTGAATAATCCGTCGACAGACTAAACTAGGCTGTGTCGTCGAAAATACAGCGTCTTTGTTATATTTAAATATTACAACACTGGGTGGAGAAATGCGTCTGTTCGCCGAATCTTGGCCAACAGCGACGCTCGCAGACCAATAGTTGGAACTGCAGAAAGTGATCCATAGGCTACATTTACATTTACTGTTTGTCAACAACATTCCCTTTCAATGAGCAGTCCAAGAGAGGCGTCCTCTGATTGACTGTCAAGTCCAGATGAACTAAACTTTTTTTTAAAAAGTATATCTTCCAAAAGTCCTTATATTAGTAAAAAGCAGTAAACCTCTACCACATCCAAACATGTAGCTACCTGGAAAAACATGACTGCAAGAAACACTTAATATATTAAACCGCCCAACGTATAGTCCCAATTCCTCTATAATAACAACAGAAACAATTAAAATCCATCAGAAACGCTTAGATGACTTATACATTTGGCAACAGGGTGTAGCCTACTGTAAACATATGTCCAAACAAAAGTTCTCTCTTGGAGAGACAAAAAATACTTATCTAATCTATTCTAAAAGGTACTTCAAACCTCTCCCAAAAGGTAGGCTGCTGTCACACTGTTTTGCTAGTATGTACATCTGTATGTAGGCCTAATATTTATGAACATTTTTATGCCTCTCATTGTTGTGTGTATGAACAGGAAACATTTACTAATGCTTGCCAGCTGAAAGATCATCAGAGTCAATATGTCATGTTAAAATGTCAAACGGTATAAAAAAAAACAACCCTCATTGCTTGAAAGCACACTTGGTCTATATGTGTTCCGAAATATCATATGTCTAAAACACATGCTCAGATGACCAACCACAAACACACACACACACACACCACCACCACCACCACCAACAACAACAACAACAACAAGAACAACAACAACAACAACAACCTCAGCAACAATAATTAACATAAGGGCCAAGTCCTTAGGATTCTGATAATGCACGTATGCATACAGTTAAACGCCACCATAGACTGAACATTAGAACAACATTATCAACCAACCAATCATCAGCCAATAGTGTGAGTACACAGCGCATAACATTCCCCAAAACCTAGTGCTCCAAAAACTTCAAGACCAAAACACCACAAAATGTTCAACTTTGTTCTGGATCTTGACTGCTCACATAGACAAAAGTCCATTCAGATGGTACCAAAGGTGTCCACTAGTCTCACAAAGGTGACCACTAGTCAGCAAGAGCACATTCACACTCTATGAAGAGAAATATGCCTCCAGAACTGTTTAGACTGCTATGAAACATGTACCTGAGACCAATAGTCATCAAACCGTACTACTGAAGTTATACCACAGTCATAACTAAGGGGATTCAAATAGACATGGGCCTATTACTATAAGTCATGACTCATGAAAGATGAATATTCAACTACACAGTGATGAAAGTGATTAATTTGATGCTTGAGGTAAATAATAATGAAGTTCTTCAGGATATGCACTAACAACTCATTTTCCATGAGCAAGAAGTATTCTCCATAGTTCAGATGGGATTAAAAACGGACACAATGTGAACTAGATTTGATTCTGCTTTGAAAATACTACTTCTATTTAAAACACAGGCCGACATTAGTCATACAAAGAAATTAGATCTGACTAGTCACGTATAGAGATTTGTGTGTGTGTGTGTGTGTGCGTGCGTGCGTGTGTGTGTGTGTGTGTCAGCCAGTATGGACTATTTGGATCTGCTGTCTTTTAAGTCAATGTGTTACCTTTGGCAGTGAGGGGTCCTAATTGTGAGACTGAACAAAACATGAAGTCATTTGTGAGATTAAAAAAACAAACACAATCATTACGTAAGTCAATAATTATGTGACCCTAAAAACAAGCCTTCTGTGTTTGTAGATGCACTGTTTGCCAAAGTGATGTGATAGTAAAGCATGAAATATGTTTGAGAAAGGAAAATGCTTCAAGTATTTACCAGAGTGGAGCACTTGGATGCAGTGTCAGTGAAGTCGAGAGAAGTGAAGTTGAGGCATTCACTGTTGTCACCTGGGCTCCTCTTCAGAGTGGTAGCAGAAGGCAGAGTGTTGTCATTGTAAGAGGTGACAAACTTGAAGTCACTTGTGCGGGAGCCTGTTGTCATGTAGGCATCATAGTTGTAAGTGCTACGGAGAGTTCCAGTTCCATCAACATCTGCATAGTTGGGAGGTAAATATGCACTGGGAATGGCTACTGCTCCATCAAACAACAGTCTGGGCTTCCTCCTGTGACACAACCTCACAGCAATGATCAGGATGATGAAAGTCAGGAAAAATGTGGACACAGACACCAGAGCAATGATCAGATAAGATGTGAGTTTAGAGTTGTTCTCCTCATAAGACATGTCTTTGAGTTCAGGAACTTCAGCCAAGTTATCTGAGATGACTAAGTATACGGCACAGGTTGTAGAGAGAGAGGGCTGTCCGTTATCTTTCACTGAGATCACAAGGTTCTGCTTCATGCTGTCAGATTCAGAAATGTCCCTCTGAGCCCTGATCTCTCCACTGTGGACACCAATAGTGAAAAGTCCCGGATCAGTCGACTTGACGATCTGATATGACAGCCATGCGTTCTGTCCAGAGTCAGCATCAACAGCAATCACTTTGGACAGCAGTGAGCCAGAAAGTGCAGCTTTAGGAACCATCTCAGTCATGAAGGAGTTTCCTTCTGGAGTAGGGTATAATATCTGAGGAGAGTTATCATTCTCATCTGTTATGAACACACTCACAGTCACGTTGCTGCTGAGTGGAGGAGAACCATTGTCTCTGGCTACAACCTGAACTTTGAAGCTTCTGAACTGCTCATAGTCAAAGGCCCTCACAGCATGGATCACCCCTGTGTCTCCATTAATGGATAAATATGAGGAGAGTGCAACACCATTGACCTCACTGGGCAACAGAGAGTAGAAGACTGTGCCATTCTGTCTCCAGTCTGGGTCTCTGGCACTAACAGAACACACAGAGGAGCCAGGCTTGTTATTCTCAGACACATATGCACTGTACGACTGCTCTTCAAACACAGGGGGATTATCATTGATATCTGCAACCGATAAATTAATAGTTTTGAAGGATGACAGTGGTGGCTCACCTTCATCAGTTGCTGTAATTGTAATATTATAGTTGTCAATTTCTTCACGGTCAAGCTTGCTTGTGGTTACAATAGAAAAATAATTCCTTATTGATGGATTTAATTTAAATGGGGTGTTCTGCTGAATGGTGCAGCGCACAGGGCGATCCCCTTCTGAATCCTCATCCTGCACATTAACAATGCCAATCTCTGTGCCAGGCAAGACATTTTCAGGTACTGGATTTTTCAGAGACTTTATGAAGATCACAGGTGCGTTATCGTTCACATCAGTTATTTCTATGAATACTTTAGCGTTAGAAGATAACCCAGAGGAATCGGATGCCTGCACTCTGATTTCATACTCTGTTTCATCCTCGAAGTCTATGGGCCCGGTGACTTTAATATCCCCGCTAGCACTGTCTATTGTAAACAACTTGGCAGCTTTATCGGATATGCGGCTAAATTCATAGCTAACCTCACCATTAGCTCCCTCGTCCACATCAGTGGCGCTTACAGTCATGACCACAGTGTCCATAGGTGAGTTTTCAGGTAGGCTAGATTTGTAAACAGCTTGACTAAATACCGGCAGATTATCGTTGGCATCGAGGACAGTAACATGGATGACTGCAGTACCAGATTTCGGCGGAGTCCCTCCGTCTGTAGCTGTCAGCACTAACGTCACGTCTTGCTGCGTTTCACGGTCAAGCTCTTTGTCTAAAACCAACTCGCATCGTTTACCTCCGTCTGAATTCGAGTGCACAGCCAGAGTGAAATGCTCGTTTTTATCCAGAGAATAGCCTTGGATGCCATTTCGCCCCACATCCGAATCGTGTGCCTCGGTTAAAGGAAAGCGTGCACCTCTGACTGCCGATTCCCGAATCTCAAGTTTAATGTCGTCGTTGGAAAATCTGGGTGAGTTATCATTTACATCTTGCACTTGAACCACTATCTGATGTAATTCCAAAGGCTCTTCCAAAACCAGCTCGTACTTCAAAGAACAGGAGACCTTGGAGCTGCACAATTCTTCTCGGTCTATTCTTTCCGCAACCACCATCTCCCCGGTCTGCACATTAATATCACAAAAGCGTTTACGCGTACCCTTCAAATCTAACCGAGCATGTCGAGACATCAGTCCCTTTGAATCCATTCCGAGGTCCTTCGCTATGTTTCCAACGACAGCCCCTCGCTTCATTTCCTCCGGTATAGTGTAGCTTAAATCCCCATTGCTGCCGGGAAGGCAGATAATAAACCATGTAAAAAATATCAGCGTCGTGGAAAAACAGCAACACCCATGTCCCGTCCACATTTTCCAAATGTTAAACAGATAATTGTTAAAGCAAAAATGTATACAAAGGACAACATATAATGCTATAGTCAAAAGAGAGGTCTGTCGTCTCTGCTGACCTCTTTCACGACGACATTTACAATGGCTTGAAAGGGTGTGTATCTACATCTAAATATTAAATCAGGGGGTGGACATGGGCGATCAATTCAAATATTGGCCAATGGCGACACTCTGAGTCTTGTATGGGAATTGCAATGCACCGGCAGCTATGGACATTGGTGTAACATGTAGGCCTACCACACAACAATGCTTGCTGTATCACTATAGGCCTATTTATAGTAACCACTTACCAAAAACGTGACAAGAGATGTTAAGGCCCTGCCTTTTGACACATGACAAACAAATAGGCCACTCCAAACCAAAAGAATGCAGACTTATGTGAAGAGCATCAGTCACCATTCCAGATTCAGCCACAAGCATCACTCTAAAACTGCCAAACACACTGGTGAGAGTCCCAATAGTGCACCGACCATAGAGGTGTAAATTTGTACCTTTAACTTTAACACGAGCTATATTTTACAGTAAGCATTCATTCATAACAGGAACATGTGCATGGAGGGTAACATGGTGATGTGGCCCTACCATGGCCTATAATGGTAGGGCACTGGGCCACTTCGCTGATGACCCGGGTTCGATTCCAACCTGGGTCCTTTGAATACTCCTTTCCCAAATTCTCTTTCCCCTTCTCATTTCATGTCCCTCTCGTACTGTCGTATTGATAATAAAAAAGCACAAAGGCCAAAAAAAAACCTGATGTCTGCTATAAGATTCCCGCTGTCCCTACATTTTTCAAAGGCCAACTCGTGTTATTATCTGCTTTGTTATTTATCTGCTTTATGGCGGTGGTAGCTCAGGTCGTAGAGGAGCCGTTCGGCAACCCAAAGGTTGCCGGTTCGAGCCCCACTCGGCCTGACTCCATCGTTGTGTCCTTGAGCAAGATATTTAACCCCAAGTTGTTCCTGGTGGCAGGATGGTACCTTGCGTGGCAGCCACGGCCACCGGTGTGTGAATGTGAGTGTGAATGGGTGAATGTGAGGCATACAATGTAAAGCGCTTTGAGTGCTCGAAGGAGTGGAAAGGCGCTATATAAATGCAGTCCATTTACCATTTTATAGAGGTCTAAAAAGTCCTGACACTTTCACATGATCAGGAATGATTGCAAAAGGTGTATAGGCCTGTGTTCCTTTACTTGTATCTGCATTTCAAAATGCAAGCACACACAGACACGTGTGCACACACACACATGTGCTCTCTCTCTCTTTCTCTCTCTCTCTCGCTCTCTCTCTCTCTCTCTCTCTCTCTCTCTCTCTCTCACACACACACACACACACACACACACACACCAAAAGGCAAATGCTGCATGAATATGATGTTCAATGTTATGCAAAGAGCAGAAGGTCCATCCAAGCGATTCAGCAATGGGTGAATAGGCGAATAGGCCTAATACAGCGTGGAAATGCAAAAAACAAAATATGCAAGTGTGAGCTATCGGCATACTTTTGTATAATTTTAGCAAATTATATGCAGCTCTTACAAAACCTCTTTGGGAAAAAAGAAAAAATGGCCTGTAAAGTTATAACTATTATTAATAGATTAGAAAATAAACGTATCGTATGTATGTAGTATGTATGTGGAAAGAACTGAAAATGTGAATCATTTAAAAGTTTGCTTTTGAAATACATGTGAGACAACTATTAAAACTTTTCAGTCAGGATAATCATGTCAACATCATGTCACAATTAAAGCCACTGCATATAAGTAAGAAACAATAATTTAATTACCAAAGTGGAGCATTTTGAAGCTTCCTCAAAGAAGTCCAAACAGTTGCTGTTATCATTTGGACTCTTCTTTAGTGTACTTCCAGCAGACATGGTGTTGTCATTGTATGACTGGACAAACTTGAAGTCACTTGTGCGGGAGCCTGTTGTCATGTAGGCATCATAGTTGTAAGTGCTACGGAGAGTTCCAGTTCCATCAACATCTGCATAGTTGGGAGGTAAATATGCACTGGGAATGGCTACTGCTCCATCAAACAACAGTCTGGGCTTCCTCCTGTGACACAACCTCACAGCAATGATCAGGATGATGAAAGTCAGGAAAAATGTGGACACAGACACCAGAGCAATGATCAGATAAGATGTGAGTTTAGAGTTGTTCTCCTCATAAGACATGTCTTTGAGTTCAGGAACTTCAGCCAAGTTATCTGAGATGACTAAGTATACGGCACAGGTTGTAGAGAGAGAGGGCTGTCCGTTATCTTTCACTGAGATCACAAGGTTCTGCTTCATGCTGTCAGATTCAGAAATGTCCCTCTGAGCCCTGATCTCTCCACTGTGGACACCAATAGTGAAAAGTCCCGGATCAGTCGACTTGACGATCTGATATGACAGCCATGCGTTCTGTCCAGAGTCAGCATCAACAGCAATCACTTTGGACAGCAGCGAGCCAGAAAGAGCAGCTTTAGGAACCATCTCAGTCATGAAGGAGTTTCCTTCTGGAGTAGGGTATAATATCTGAGGAGAGTTATCATTCTCATCTGTTATGAACACACTCACAGTCACGTTGCTGCTGAGTGGAGGAGAACCATTGTCTCTGGCTACAACCTGAACTTTGAAGCTTCTAAACTGCTCATAGTCAAAGGCCCTCACAGCATGGATCACCCCTGTGTCTCCATTAATGGATAAATATGAGGAGAGCGCAACGCCATTGACCTCACTGGGCAACAGAGAGTAGAAGACTGTGCCATTCTGTCTCCAGTCTGGGTCTCTGGCACTAACAGAACACACAGAGGAGCCAGGCTTGTTATTCTCAGACACATATGCACTGTACGACTGCTCCTCAAACACAGGGGGATTGTCATTTATATCAGAGACAGAGAGGTGAATTGTTTCGGAGGAAGAGAGTGGTGGGTTACCTTCATCAGTGGCAACAATTGTTATATTATACTCACTGACAAGTTCACGATCCAGTTCAGCTGTTGTCACTAGTGAATAGTAATTCTTGATGGATGGATTTAATTTAAAAGGAACATTTTGCTGAATAGAACAACGGACCTGCCTGTTGCCCTCCGAGTCCTTATCCTGCACATTAATAATTCCCACCTCTGTGCCAGGTAATGCATGCTCTAACACATGGCTCTTGAACGACTTTAGAAATATAACTGGTGCGTTATCATTGACGTCCATGATATTAACGATTACCTTGGCTGTGGACGCTAGTCCTGCACCATCTTTTGCCTGAACACGTATTTCATGTTCCCTTTTGTCTTCGAAGTCAACGGGCCCTGTAACTGTTATTTCCCCACTCACACTGTCTATTGAAAAGAGCTTAGCTGCTTTGTCAGATATGCGGTTGAATTCGTATGTGACCTCGCCATTTGCGCCCTCGTCTGCGTCTGTTGCACTAACCGTGACGACTGCAGTACCCAGGGGTGAATTTTCAAGCAGCTTCACATCATACGTTTGCTGAGTGAAAACTGGCAGGTTGTCGTTAGCATCCAAAACAGTGATGTGTATGGTTACAGTGCCTGATCTCTGCGGAGTACCCCCGTCAGTAGCAGTAAGTGTTAATACTATTTCCTGCTCTTGCTCACGATCAAGCTCCTTATCTAAAATCAGTTCACTGTATTTTCCACCATCGGGATTAGAATGCACAGCCAACGTAAAATGGTAATTTTTCTCTAGATAATAGCTCTGTATGCCGTTCCGACCTACATCCACATCGTGAGCCTCATCTAAGGGATATCTCTCACCTTTATCTGCAGATTCTCTTATTTCTAGCTTAATATCATTCTTTGGGAAAACAGGTGAGTTGTCATTTACATCCTCGACATGGATGGATACTTGATGCAGCTCTAACGGATTTTCTAACACCAGTTCGTATCTCAGATTGCAGGATATTTTAGATCCGCAGAGCTCTTCTCGGTCAATCCTCTCGACGACAAATAGCTCGCCCGTTTGAAGATTTATGTCGCAAAAACGTTGGCCATTGTCTTCCGTATCTAATCGAGATTCACGAGAGGCCAGTCCCTTGATATCGAGAGCTAGATCCTTCGCTACATTGCCGACTACAAATCCTTTCTTCGTCTCCTCCGGAACCGAGTAACTCAGGTCGCCATGACATGCATGGAAGAAGACAAAGATCCATCCACACAATATTATCCACCAGGAGAAAGGCCCTTTAAATTCCATTATAGGTAACTGTTTAGAAAATGCACGGAAAACATCCGAATCAAGAGAAAACTGAATGAATGCTCTGCGCGGTTTTAAATGGCGTCTTCCCAGAAGGTTTTCTGCGACTGTTTCGTCTTTCTGGGTGTATCTGAAACGTTAATATTAATGCTGGGGGAGGATGTGTGCTTTTAAAAGAATAGCCTGGTCAAGGGCGACACTCTGAGTACCAGAGGAGAATTGCAGGGTGCACTCTGTACACCTCACTAATATTATTCACCTACCTGTCATAAATCTAGGAAATATCTGTTATTGTTATTCAATATTGCAGACAGTAATATCTGAAAACTACCATAAACAGCATTTAAATATCCTGTTAGTATCCCGATGATTACTGATCACTGGGTTATGTGTGTTGAAGATAAACATGATTACTGCAAGTTGCGCAAGCAAGTTCAGATGTCAATGATAACCACAGTAAAATCAAAATAACATTTCCTCTAACTTCCAAAACGAGGGCTATGATTCTCAACATCATACTAGCCTACCAGATAACACTAAACAACAAAACACAACGCCAATCCGTTGTTTAAAAACACAGCCATTTATATCACACATGTTTCTAATGCCTGTTGCCATTTCTTACCAGGAGCTTAATCGTGTTTTATTATTATTTATTTATTTATGTATTTATTTATTTATTCCCAATACTCTCTATCTTAATTACACAACTACTGTCCCTTCACAGGAGGGGAAATGGTTACCACACGTTTTACCGCAGAGTGAATGACTGGTCGCTGTCCGTGGTGCTGAAGTACTACATGCGTAAAGCTGCCCAGATGGACACAGCAACACAACGTCTCAGTAAACATACTGCCGGGTAACTAGTTACCAGAGACGACCAGAAACCAAAACAGTAACAAGTGTCACCGTTCCCAGAAATTAAAAGCAGGAACTATTAAGGCTCTACTATATTTAATGGATACAATTATACCACATAACCTAGAATGTTCTCATATATTGAGGAAAAGATTAAGCATATGGATACAAAACAATTCAATAACTCATTTTCAGGTCAGGAAATAAGGGATGGGGTGTTCTATAATTAAGTGCAATGTTAATGTAATGTTAATATAAATATGAGCAATGTGTAAGATAGTTGCGCTTTCAGCAAAGCTTGGATGCAAGCTAAGAACACTGCTGGTAACTCCCACAGAGTTTCTTTTTCAAACCAATTCTCAGGTCACAATGCATCACGTGTCAGGGGAAAAGAAAAACTATACCAAAAGCAGGAGATGGGTCATCCCAGTTGTTCTACAAAAACCTGACGTTCACATCAGAGCTTTCAGGGTTATTTTTTTTTATCTGAACCTTCATCTCAGTTCATTCGTCGGATAAATAAATATTTCTCACAGGTGGAAACCGTAAAACTCAATTAAACTGACTTACTATACTGATGCCAAGCTAGCTTCACTTTGTAGGACAATGCAGCAATCACATTTTAAACTCACACCCACGTAGGTCACCATTTAGAACACAAAAATCTAGCATGAAAAATATGGCACTGCCGGGATGTTTAAAAAGTACTTGTATTGGTATTAAATGTTTTGATAAGATATAACACTTCCTTACATAGAAACACATCATGACAACCTCACCAACATCAGAACATCATTGATTAGATAAGCTTAGGTACATGACTGTAGACACTCAATATGCATAACCACACACTATGGAAGCAAATGTCATGAAATTACTCTTTGGGAAAGATGTTTGTTGGGGCAAAAACAGTATATTAATGGAACAATCATGTAAATAAGTGTGACCAAACCTAATGGCCCTTTCTTTTGAAGTAGATACAAGCTTTACAGTAGCCAAAACAAGATCATACCAAATACACTGGGATAATGTAAGGCAGGGTTTGCAATTTCAGATATGAAATAAAAAAGCAGCACTTCCAGTTATCAAGACAACACTATATATTCAATGAGCAAAAGTAAACTCAAATACATGAACAGTTTCACCAAATATCCATATGGTGTAACAGAAAAACAGGCAAGAGCTATTCAATTCAATGCCGTGTATTTAACTATTTAGTGTTGTAGTATGGTTGCAGAATGATGCCTTCATGCCTGATGATGGAGAACTTAAAATGAATTTACCATAGTGGAACACCTTGATCCATCATCGCCTAAGAAGTCAATGCAGCCGCTGTTGTCACCTGGGCTCCTCTTCAGAGTGGTAGCAGAAGGCAGAGTGTTGTCATTGTAAGAGGTGACAAACTTGAAGTCACTTGTGCGGGAGCCTGTTGTCATGTAGGCATCATAGTTGTAAGTGCTACGGAGAGTTCCAGTTCCATCAACATCTGCATAGTTGGGAGGTAAATATGCACTGGGAATGGCTACTGCTCCATCAAACAACAGTCTGGGCTTCCTCCTGTGACACAACCTCACAGCAATGATCAGGATGATGAAAGTCAGGAAAAATGTGGACACAGACACCAGAGCAATGATCAGATAAGATGTGAGTTTAGAGTTGTTCTCCTCATAAGACATGTCTTTGAGTTCAGGAACTTCAGCCAAGTTATCTGAGATGACTAAGTATACAGCACAGGTTGTAGAGAGAGAGGGCTGTCCGTTATCTTTCACTGAGATCACAAGGTTCTGCTTCATGCTGTCAGATTCAGAAATGTCCCTCTGAGCCCTGATCTCTCCACTGTGGAGACCAATAGTGAAAAGTCCCGGATCAGTCGACTTGACGATCTGATATGACAGCCATGCGTTCTGTCCAGAGTCAGCATCAACAGCAATGACTTTGGACAGCAGCGAGCCAGAAAGAGCAGCTTTAGGAACCATCTCAGTCATGAAGGAGTTTCCTTCTGGAGTAGGGTATAATATCTGAGGAGAGTTATCATTCTCATCTGTTATGAACACACTCACAGTCACGTTGCTGCTGAGTGGAGGAGAACCATTGTCTCTGGCTACAACCTGAACTTTGAAGCTTCTGAACTGCTCATAGTCAAAGGCCCTCACAGCATGGATCACCCCTGTGTCTCCATTAATGGATAAATATGAGGAGAGGGCAACACCATTGACCTCACTGGGCAACAGAGAGTAGAAGACTGTGCCATTCTGTCTCCAGTCTGGGTCTCTGGCACTAACAGAACACATAGAGGAGCCAGGCTTGTTATTCTCAGACACATATGCACTGTACGACTGCTCCTCAAACACAGGGGGATTATCATTCACATCAGAAACAGACAGATGTATAGTTTTAGAGGAGGACAATGGTGGGTTCCCTTCATCAGTGGCCACAATTGTAATGTTATAGTCACTTACAAGTTCACGATCAAGTACAGTTGTCACCAGTGAATAATAATTCTTAATAGATGGGTTTAATTTAAATGGGACATTTTGCTGAAGGGAGCACCGCACCTGTTTATTTCCTCCAGTATCTTTGTCTTGCACATTGATTATGCCAATTTCTGTTCCTGGGGCTACATTTTCAGGAATTGGCACGCTTAACGATTTAATATGTATCACAGGTGCATTGTCATTAACATCTGTGATAATAATGTTGATTTTAGCATTAGAGGCCAACCCAGGCCCGTCTTTTGCCTTCACCCATAGCTCGTACTCAGATTTTTCTTCATAATCTATTGCTCCAATTACTTTGATCTCACCGGTGACTTTATCAATGGAGAAGAGGCGAAGGACTTTGTCAGATATGTGCGTAAATTCATATGTGACCTCTCCATTTGCGCTATCATCTGCGTCTGTAGCACGCACGGTCAAAACTACTGTACCCAAAGGAGAATTTTCAGCTAGACTAGCTGTGTATGTAGATTCACTGAATACTGGAAGATTATCGTTGGCATCCAAGACAACAACACGTATGACTGCAGTGCCTGTTCTTTGTGGAGAGCCTCCATCGAAAGCAGTAAGCATTAATGTTAATTCTGGCTCTTTCTCGCGATCAAGCTCTTTATCTAAAATTAATTCACTGTACTTTTGCCCATTAGAATGAGAATTCACAGCAAGACTAAAATAATCATTCTTCTCAACCGAATACGTTTGCATTCCATTGCGACCGACGTCTGGATCGTGCGCTTCATCCAAAGGGAAACGTGCGCCTTTGACAGCCGATTCACCGATTTCCAGTTTAATGTCACTGTTTGGGAAGCGAGGTGGGTTGTCATTGATATCCTCAATCTGCACTGTTACCTGATGTAATTCCAAAGGGTTCTCCAAAACCAGTTCATAGTTATAGGAACACAGCGGCTTAGATCCGCATAGCTCCTCACGGTCAATCACTTCAGAAATAACCAGTTGTCCTCCCTGAACATCACAAAACCGCTTTTCATTTCCTTCCGTGTCTATCCGAGCCTTGCGATCCGCCAGTCCTTTGGCGCTGAGGCCAAGGTCTTTTGCTATATTCCCGATCACCGTGCCTTTCTTCTGCTCCTCTGGTACAGAATAACTGATGTCGCCATTACAAAGGCACACAGACATAGCCATGAATGCGGCCAAGAACGCAACACGACGACGAAAAATTCCATTCAAATCCATTTTCTTATCACAGAACAAATTGATGTCTGCAACAGTCTTAAATCCAACAAAACTTCTCTTCAAATGAAGATTAAACCATGTGTTTTCTTAACCGTTCTACCTTCTTCTACAGCCAAATAAGGGATGTCTGCCGTCCGTGTCGTATTCCCTATCGCTCTGAAGCCATCATTATAATATTAGACCAAGGGGTGTGGATGCGTCTGCCATTGTCAAAAAATAGCTAAATAGCGCCACCCAGCGGATTTCTGCCACAGCACACACTTTGCCACACAGTGTGTTGAGTGTTCTATGTTAATCGCAAGAGTGAAATTCTTCTATTATTTACCACAGCTGAATTCAATATGATCAATGAGTAGTTTAGGCCTAGGCTTCTTGGTAATGTATTATTAGATAAATACCATTATGGTATTAGCTTAGGGTATATCAAATTTAACCTTTTCTTGAATTGTTGCCAAAAGAAACCCGTTATACAAGCTCAAATCATCCTCAACATAAACGTTTGCCATTGTTTCTGCCTTAATGCTTGCTTCTGAGCCTCTATTGTATAGAATACAAATAGCTATACTGAATTTCATAAAGCTGTGTTACTTAATTACAGTATATATGCATACAAAATATATTACCTAGGAGTGTTAATGTGCATGTGCAAACTATTCTAGGTACTTCTACAAACAATGGGAACATGAAGAGTATGGAAACACAACTGTTTCAAAGGGGAGAATGGAGTGTATTGACATGTCTGAAAGTATTTCCATTATCTTAATACCACGCTACAACACACACACACACACACACACACACACACACACACAATGTTTGTGAACAATTCACACAACCACACCTGAAACCAAGTTGCTTAAGAAAACTGAGCATGAGCATCACTGTTTTTTTAGTCCACAGCTACCGGCTATTTTGCAGAGGTAGAATATCATAAAATGATCCCCAGTAGTGTGGATAAAACACAAAACATGTTCAAAATGACTTGGAGGAATTTGAATCTTCACGGGCAAGTTTCCACCACATAACATGAATTCATAGTCAAATATATTTGACATCAGATACAATGCACCTACCACACAAACAAATCATAATGAGCCTATAACAGTTTACAACACAGAAACTGTCAAGAGAATGAAGGAAACTAAGGAAATGAAGGCCTATACCTGAGGAAACTAGCTCATGAGTTCAAATTGAAAAGGTCATTGTTACTTAGGCCTATGTACTGTAAGTGTTGTATTATGTTCTGTATAGGCCTATGTACCTGCTTGTACATGACTTTCACTTCTTGTGAAAACGCCAATATGACATTACAAAGAAAAAAACAAAGTGTTTCAAGTATTTACCAGAGTGGAGCATTTGGATGCGCTGTCAGTGAAGTCGAGAGAAGTGAAGTTGAGGCATTCACTGTTGTCACCTGGGCTCCTCTTCAGAGTGGTAGCAGAAGGCAGAGTGTTGTCATTGTAAGAGGTGACAAACTTGAAGTCACTTGTGCGTGAGCCTGTTGTCATGTAGGCATCATAGTTGTAAGTGCTACGGAGAGTTCCAGTTCCATCAACATCTGCATAGTTGGGAGGTAAATATGCACTGGGAATGGCTACTGCTCCATCAAACAACAGTCTGGGCTTCCTCCTGTGACACAACCTCACAGCAATGATCAGGATGATGAAAGTCAGGAAAAATGTGGACACAGACACCAGAGCAATGATCAGATAAGATGTGAGTTTAGAGTTGTTCTCCTCATAAGACATGTCTTTGAGTTCAGGAACTTCAGCCAAGTTATCTGAGATGACTAAGTATACGGCACAGGTTGTAGAGAGAGAGGGCTGTCCGTTATCTTTCACTGAGATCACAAGGTTCTGCTTCATGCTGTCAGATTCAGAAATGTCCCTCTGAGCCCTGATCTCTCCACTGTGGACACCAATAGTGAAAAGTCCCGGATCAGTCGACTTGACGATCTGATATGACAGCCATGCGTTCTGTCCAGAGTCAGCATCAACAGCAATCACTTTGGACAGCAGCGAGCCAGAAAGAGCAGCTTTAGGAACCATCTCAGTCATGAAGGCGTTTCCTTCTGGAGTAGGGTATAATATCTGAGGAGAGTTATCATTCTCATCTGTTATGAACACACTCACAGTCACGTTGCTGCTGAGTGGAGGAGAACCATTGTCTCTGGCTACAACCTGAACTTTGAAGCTTCTGAACTGCTCATAGTCAAAGGCCAGGCGCGGAGTGGCCATCGGGAGATCGGGGACTTGTCCCGGTGGGCCGCGGCCGCCAAATATTTCTCAGCGGCCGCATCATGTTCTCAGCCGGCCCCAAAGTGCTTAACTAAATCATGTCCTCAGCCGGCTTCACAGAGTTCATGTGATATAGTAACTAACTAATTCTAACTCACCACTGATTGTACAAGTATTGACTCACCACTATATATACCGTCTACCCGACCGCAATACCTCAGTGACGGTGTCAAACAGTAAATTGGCCACACCCCTCCTCTACTGATAATGTTCATACACCGTAGATCGCGGATGTTTACTAGATCTTAGTAACATAGTTTCGTTTTCAGTATTTCAAGAACCTGTGATATTTATATTGGTCACCAAGGAATGGAAATATTAGTAAGTTGTGATTTATTTTCCGATTTCCACATGACTGTTACAGTTTACAGTCTGCCACTCCAGATTCATTTGTTCTGTGGTTATTGACTTGGGTTACGAACAGACTCCACCAAGTGGTAAGGAGGTGAACTGCAGCTAAGCAGGAAAACACGTTGTACATGTTTTGATGGCATTGGTTTGTTAGAACTAGCGGTAGGCTTATATCTCCTTACAGTATAATGTATATCATACATATATTTATATGTGGCACATTTAGGATGTAGCCTATGTAATGTCTGAAGAAATTGAACAAAATAATTACCACAAATTCTGATGTGAGCAGTGCTGGGTGTGTAGCCTAAACTGTGGATTAAAATGTAATTGCAAGAAACAAAGACATTTGCTGCGACGAAGACAGCGTTTTAAGGTAGGCCTACACCGTTTGGCTATACATTTCAAACTGTCAAAATGACAGTGGAGTGCACATTTCCATGATGTAGTGATGTAGCCTAACCTAGTAGGCCTATGAATGCTTTGGACTGTGATGATGGCTCCAGTGGTGTAGTCTACTTTTTGAAGTGGGTATACTGTATATTTGAGCATTTTTTGATGTGTAGGCCTACTGTATATATTTGTGCTATTGTAAATAATGGATCAATCAATTTTAAGTGGGTATACTGTAATCCCTGAAATTTTGAAATGGGTGCGTATACTTCGTTTTACGTAGACTGGCTGTGCATTTCATCAAGGTGTAGGCTAAATTCTCCAATTCAGGTTGATAATTTGACAACACTAATGTTGACATGTAGTACGACTGCAGATTTCGTGGCTTTTGTCTTTTTGGTTAGGAAACCATGTTGTTCGCTTTTTTTTTTTTTTTTTTTAAAGAGGGCCGCCAAGGGGAAAATTCTCCCGGTGGGAAAAGGTGGGCCACTCCGCCCCTGTCAAAGGCCCTCACAGCATGGATCACCCCTGTGTCTCCATTAATGGATAAATATGAGGAGAGTGCAACACCATTGACCTCACTGAGCAACAGAGAGTAGAAGACTGTGCCATTCTGTCTCCAGTCTGGGTCTCTGGCACTAACAGAACACACAGAGGAGCCAGGCTTGTTATTCTCAGACACATATGCACTGTACGACTGCTCCTCAAACACAGGGGGATTGTCATTCACATCTGACACTGACAGGTGTATTGTCTTGGATGAAGAAAGTGGAGGACTTCCCTCATCAGTAGCTGTAATTGTAACATTATATTCACCTACAAGCTCACGGTCTAATTCATTAGTTGTAACCAATGTGTAATAATTCTTAATAGATGGATTTAATTTAAATGGGACATTCTGTTGAATGGAGCACCGCACCTGTCTATTTCCTCCAGTATCTTTATCTTGAACATTAATTATTCCCACCTCTGTGCCTAGAGCTACATTTTCTGGAATTGGCACATTAAGTGATTTAATATGTATCACAGGTGCGTTGTCATTCACGTCTGTAATTTCGATCTCAACTTTAGCATCAGAGGCCAGTCCTGCTCCATCTTTAGCCTGAACCCAAAATTCATACTCGGTCTTGTCCTCATAGTCAATTATTCCTATCACTTTGACCTCCCCTGTGTTTGTATCGATAGAGAATTGCCTGAGCTCGTCATCAGATATGTGCGTAAAAGCGTACGTGACCTCGCCATTTGCGCCTTCGTCTGCGTCTATAGCGCTTACTGTCAAAATTACCGTACCTGAAGGAGAGTTTTCAGGTATACTGGCTTTATAGATATTCTCACTGAATACTGGAAGATTATCATTTGCATCAAGTACAGTAACCTGTATAACTGCAGTACCAGACCTTTGTGGAGAGCCTCCATCACTAGCAGTGAGCAATAACGTCACCTCTTTCTGCACTTCCCGATCAAGTTCTTTATCTAAAACCAATTCACTGTATTTTCGACCATTTGCATGCGAATTCACTGCAAGGCTGAAATAGTCGTTCTTCTCCAGAGAGTAGCTCTGTATTCCGTTTCGTCCAATGTCGGGGTCGTGCGCTTCATCCAAACGGAAACGTGCGCCTTTGTCGGCAGATTCCCTTATTTCCAGTTTAATATCATTTTTAGGAAAACGAGGCGAGTTGTCGTTTATATCCTCAATCTGAAGTTTAATCTGGTGTAATTCCAAAGGATTTTCCAAAACCAATTCATAATTTAACGAACACGATGTCTTGGATCCGCAAAGCTTTTCACGGTCAATTATTTCTGCAATGACCAATTCTCCTCCTCGTAGCTCACAGAAACGCCTGCCGTTGCCCTCTACGTCTATCCGTGCTTTCCGATCCAATATCGTTTTAGCACTGAGTCCCAAATCCTTAGCAACATTGCCAAGCACCATTCCCTTCTGCATTTCCTCCGGTACGGAGTAGCTGATGTCGCCATTACAAGTGCGAGCAAACAAAGCCACAAACGCGGCCCAGAAAACCGCACGCAGATAAAGGATTCCACTGTAGTTATTCATCGTGTTACCAAAAATAAATTGTTTTAAATCCTTGTAGATCCAAGAGATAGCCGTTCAAGGGGTGTATTAAGAAATCTGACTATGTATTCCACATAAAAACAGGTCTATGCTACCAAGACTACGTTTTTCCTCCTGTGTGAGGCGGTCGGTCGGTGATGGGATAACGTCTGTTATAATATTCAATGAAGGGGTGCGTACAGGGCTTATAAAACAATAAATTGACAAACAGCGCCGCCCTGAGGATTTTTTGAATACTACATAGGCCTACTGTCATTACATGGCAGCACTTCCAGGAATACGATAGCAAATTTAAAGACAGTACTATAAATATTATTTTGTCTTTAAAATAACATGTACAATCAAAAAGTGTTTATATCTTAAAGCTTCTGTTGCATGGTGTGAATGTAAATGTACTAGTGTGATTATTACCCAAAATTCTCAAGACTACCATTACAGTCTGCCACGCCTGTGTAAGAAGGAAGGGGTAGGGGGCGACACTGAGAGTAGGGGATAAATGGAAAATAGACTTCATTTATATAACACCTTGCCACTCCTTTGAGCACTCAAAGCGATTTACATTGTATGCCTCACATTCACCCTCACACACCGGTGGCAGTGGATGCCACGAAGGGTACCAGCAACATGGGGTGAAGTATCTTGCTCAAGGGCACATCAATAGGGGTCTGGCAGAGAGGGGCTCAGACCGGCAACGTTGCTGAACAGCTCCTCTACCACCTGAGCCACCAACACCTTTCATTATTGACATGGAGGTCACACCTCAATAAGATCAGCTGATTTTAAAACGCGTCACACATCAACATCCATGTGACCCTCTGATTACATAACGCCATTGAAACATTTGAAGGATGAAAGTTTGAAGTGTGTCAGGGGTGCAGTGAAAGAGAATGTGTGTGTGTGTGTGTGTGTGTGTGTGTGTGTGTGTGTGTGTGTGTGAGAGAGAGAGAGAGAGAGAGAGAGAGAGAGAGAGAGAGAGAGAGAGAGAGCAGTATGTGGTAATTCTGTAGAATGGCAGATGTGTTTAGTTTGGAAGAGTTCGAATTGATATTGTCTAGGCAACGAGAACTAGTCTGGCATGGTGAATCTTAACCAATAAAAGATATGGAATATTCAGGGAAAACAAGGCAGCTAATTTATATACAGTATCTAAGTGGAAGTGTACGATTCTGAGGCAGAAATGTGAAAACTACCAAAAAGGACTATATCAGTTTAATTATAGTCCCATGAGCTATCCCACACAGACAAGAATAAACAACCGCCGGACAAACTGATTGACAACCAAAACGATATAAATGTATGGACGCTAAACACTATTTGGTTGAAAAAAAACTGTAGCCATTATGTTGCACAATAACTTGCCAACACACAATGAATCAACCACCCATTCACCCACTGACTTCACTATCAGAGGACCTTTAAAAGACATTTCACTAAATGTCATCTTGTTTATGCTTTGTTCAGCATGTTGAAGTAGGCCAAGTAAATCCATCCTTTCATATTCCATTGTCATACAAGTCACACACCACATAGCGTAGCCTGTAGATACAGTAGGCCTCAAACCATGAATGGCATAACCTCTGTTCATGGTAGATTACCACAAATTTACTCAAATTCTCTCACTATGTGTGCGTTGTATTTTAAAATTGTATGGTAGAATCATATGGGTAGAACATAATGGGTAGTATCAAAATGTTACATGTGAAAGACGTAGCTTTTATTTACCAGAGTGGAGCACTTGGATGCGCTGTCAGTGAAGTCGAGAGAAGTGAAGTTGAGGCATTCACTGTTGTCACCTGGGCTCCTCTTCAGAGTGGTAGCAGAAGGCAGAGTGTTGTCATTGTAAGAGGTGACAAACTTGAAGTCACTTGTGCGGGAGCCTGTTGTCATGTAGGCATCATAGTTGTAAGTGCTACGGAGAGTTCCAGTTCCATCAACATCTGCATAGTTGGGAGGTAAATATGCACTGGGAATGGCTACTGCTCCATCAAACAACAGTCTGGGCTTCCTCCTGTGACACAACCTCACAGCAATGATAAGAATGAGGAAAGTCAGGAAAAATGTGGACACAGACACCAGAGCAATGATCAGATAAGATGTGAGTTTAGAGTTGTTCTCCTCATAAGACATGTCTTTGAGTTCAGGAACTTCAGCCAAGTTATCTGAGATGACTAAGTATACGGCACAGGTTGTAGAGAGAGAGGGCTGTCCGTTATCTTTCACTGAGATCACAAGGTTCTGCTTCATGCTGTCAGATTCAGAAATGTCCCTCTGAGCCCTGATCTCTCCACTGTGGACACCAATAGTGAAAAGTCCCGGATCAGTCGACTTGACGATCTGATATGACAGCCATGCGTTCTGTCCAGAGTCAGCATCAACAGCAATGACTTTGGACAGCAGCGAGCCAGAAAGAGCAGCTTTAGGAACCATCTCAGTCATGAAGGAGTTTCCTTCTGGAGTAGGGTATAATATCTGAGGAGAGTTATCATTCTCATCTGTTATGAACACACTCACAGTCACGTTGCTGCTGAGTGGAGGAGAACCATTGTCTCTGGCTACAACCTGAACTTTGAAGCTTCTGAACTGCTCATAGTCAAAGGCCCTCACAGCATGGATCACCCCTGTGTCTCCATTAATGGATAAATATGAGGAGAGTGCAACACCATTGACCTCACTGGGCAACAGAGAGTAGAAGACTGTGCCATTCTGTCTCCAGTCTGGGTCTCTGGCACTAACAGAACACACAGAGGAGCCAGGCTTGTTATTCTCAGACACATATGCACTGTACGACTGCTCCTCAAACACAGGGGGATTATCATTCACATCAGACAGATAAAGATGTATAGTTTTAGATGAAGACAATGGTGGTGAGCCTTCATCAGTAGCTGTTATTGTAACATTATATTCAGCTAGAAGCTCACGGTCTAGTTCACCTGTAGTTAGGAGAGTATAATAATTCTTAATAGAGGGATTCAGCTTGAAAGGAACATTCTGCTGAATAGAGCAACGGATATTTTTATTTCCCCCAGTATCTTTATCTTGAACATTAACAATGCCCACCTCTGTTCCCGGAGCTACATTCTCAGGAATTGGTACATTAAGTGACTTAATGAAGATAACAGGCGCATTATCATTAACATCTGTGATCGCAATTTCAACTTTAGTGTTTGACGCCAAGCCTGCCCCATCTTTTGCTAGAACCCTTAGTTCATACTCCTGTTTATCCTCGTAATCTATCTGCCCAATCACTTTGATCTCCCCAGTTGTTTCATCTATGGAAAATAGGCGAGCTGCTTTATCTGATATGTGACTAAATTCATAGGTGACCTCTCCATTGGCGCCTTCATCTGCGTCTGTAGCTGTGACGACCACAGCAACGGTACCCAAAGGAGAATTTTCAGGCAGACTGACTTCATAAACAGGCTGACTGAAAACGGGAAGATTATCGTTGGCGTCGAGAACAGTAACGCGTATGACTGCGGTGCCAGATTTCGCAGGAGTGCCCCCGTCACTTGCAGTCAATATTAATGTTACCTCCTGCTCCTGTTCACGGTCGAGCTCTTTGTCTAACACAAGTTCACTGTATTTTCTTCCATCCGAATTGGAATTCACAGACAAAGTAAAATAATCGTTCTTCTCCAAAGAATAGGTTTGAATGCCATTTCTCCCCACATCCGAATCGTGCGCCTCATTCAATGGAAAGCGCGCTCCTTTAACGGCGGATTCTCTGATTTCCAGTTTTATTTCATTTTTAGGAAACCGGGGAGCATTGTCATTTATATCCTCTATCTGAAGGGTAATGCGATGTAATTCCAAAGGGTTCTCCAAAACCAATTCGTAATTTAACGCGCACGACGGCTTTGATCCGCATAGCTCCTCGCGGTCTATTCTCTCTGCAGTGGCCAGTTGTCCTCCAACAAGATCACAGAAACGTTTTTCATGTCCTTCCATATCAATCCGAGCTTTGCGATCCGACAGCCCTTTCGTAGTGAGACCAAGGTCCTTTGCTACATTGCCAAACACGGTCCCTTTCTTCATCTCCTCCGGTACAGAATAGCTCAGGTCGCCATTGCAAGTACGCACAACCACAGCGATGTATACCATCCACAATAGCCCACGATAATAAAACAAGCTTCCATTTTTCTCCATGGTGTAATCATAAAATGACGTATCCTCTTCTACTCGTCCCGAAAAGTAAATATAAAAGGATGCAAGAATAGAATAAAAATCTATTGACGTGTTCGACTACAAAGCCATAGAGCTTTGCTCATCTAATTCGTCTTCAAGGATAGTCGGAACACGTATTCTTCATTTTAATATTAAAGCAAGGGGTGTAGCACTATGGCTGCGTTTGGAAAATTCGAAATGTTGGTAAATAGTGCCCCTCGGAGTATATTTGGTGCACTGCAAGCATTGGAACACAACACAAACTGATGCTGGTGTGAACCAAGTCATTTAACAGTGTCAAAGTACCACAGCTAATACAGAGAGACAGGATAATGTCACCCTCCCACCAACACAAATGCTATTTCAAATAATGTTTTCATGCTAATGGTACAGTTGTGTTATTTTATGTGTAAATGATACTGTATTGAAAAATATCAGAGTGGAGTGGATTATTGCTGAGCTGCCTGCAAGGTTTGGTAATGAGTAGGGATATTACTATGAGGTGAAGGAGATATAGGTCTTAAGACTTCCATTATTATGACTAAATCATACTCCACAATTTTTGCCGTGCGCGCAAGCGCGCGCACACACACACACACACACACACACACACACACACACACACACACACACACACACACACACACACACACACACACACACACACACAGTCATTTTGGCAAGCCAGACACATAACTCCAGAGTGAACAGCTATTAGACACGTGGTATGAGATGCAATCCTGCCATGCATTACAGGGTGGAACACCATCATAAATACTCAATGTTACTGCAAACAGTTTAATTGACTGAATATAGGCCTATATCAGTTGCAGGCGAGAGTGAATAGAAAATCAAAGATCAATCAGTACCAATGCACCAATGTATTAGACTCTAGAGATGAACTAATTAGGTTTCAACAAGGGACAATGTTGACCATAAACAGTGGGACTAATGTGGTAGGCTCACACATTGTGACATATCTCATTTGTTTAATGACGCAATATGATACATGTGAACTGTTGTACACCAACAAATTCTTCATTTTAAAAGAGTAACATGAAACTCTCCCTGCATATTTAAACACAAATCAGCCATCAAAAAACTATATGGCATACCTGTCGTTTAAAAAACACTTAAACATGTAAGACATCGAAATATTTTCCTTCTGATTGCTAAAATGTAAACAAGAGTCCATGGATACAGTAGCCTACTGTAGCTTATGTCCATCTTTGGATAATCTTTGCAACAAAATCCAAATAAACAAAGGATGCCAACGAATGAATAAAAGAATGAATTATAGAATTTAAGATAATTAAAGTAGGCCTAAATATCATGAGAGAGGGTTGTTATACATTCTTGGTGCAATCTTAACCTGTTATGACACACCGTTAAATTGGTCACCAGAATGCCAATGACCAAGTAGTGCATTACTAAAGGCCCTGTGTTCTGTCCTAATAATGTAGTACTATGGTAGTTAACTTTTCAATGACTATTGCCACAGGAGGTGCAGCGTGCTTTAAGGGGTTGAAAAGGATTGTATCTCTGAATCTAGTGTAATTGCTTCTGTGGAAAATGTATACTGTAATGGAATGGAATGGCAAAAAAGATGGTATGCTATTTTCCTGCTTACAGCTGCAGTTAAGGTTGTAACAAGAAAAACACCCCAGCAACTGAAAAGAAATGTATTTAAGTTCTTTACCAGAGTGGAGCACTTGGATGCAGTGTCAGTGAAGTCGAGAGAAGTGAAGTTGAGGCATTCACTGTTGTCACCTGGGCTCCTCTTCAGAGTGGTAGCAGAAGGCAGAGTGTTGTCATTGTAAGAGGTGACAAACTTGAAGTCACTTGTGCGGGAGCCTGTTGTCATGTAGGCATCATAGTTGTAAGTGCTACGGAGAGTTCCAGTTCCATCAACATCTGCATAGTTGGGAGGTAAATATGCACTGGGAATGGCTACTGCTCCATCAAACAACAGTCTGGGCTTCCTCCTGTGACACAACCTCACAGCAATGATCAGAATGATGAAAGTCAGGAAAAATGTGGACACAGACACCAAAGCAATGATCAGATAAGATGTGAGTTTAGAGTTGTTCTCCTCATAAGACATGTCTTTGAGTTCAGGAACTTCAGCCAAGTTATCTGAGATGACTAAGTATACGGCACAGGTTGTAGAGAGAGAGGGCTGTCCGTTATCTTTCACTGAGATCACAAGGTTCTGCTTCATGCTGTCAGATTCAGAAATGTCCCTCTGAGCCCTGATCTCTCCACTGTGGAGACCAATAGTGAAAAGTCCCGGATCAGTCGACTTGACGATCTGATATGACAGCCATGCGTTCTGTCCAGAGTCAGCATCAACAGCAATCACTTTGGACAGCAGCGAGCCAGAAAGAGCAGCTTTAGGAACCATCTCAGTCATGAAGGAGTTTCCTTCTGGAATAGGGTATAATATATGAGGAGAGTTATCGTTCTCATCTGTTATGAACACACTCACAGTCACGTTGCTGCTGAGTGGAGGAGAACCATTGTCTCTGGCTACAACCTGAACTTTGAAGCTTCTGAACTGCTCATAGTCAAAGGCCCTCACAGCATGGATCACCCCTGTGTCTCCATTAATGGATAAATATGAGGAGAGCGCAACACCATTGACCTCACTGGGCAACAGAGAGTAGAAGACTGTGCCATTCTGTCTCCAGTCTGGGTCTCTGGCACTAACAGAACACACAGAGGAGCCAGGCTTGTTATTCTCAGACACATATGCACTGTACGACTGCTCCTCAAACACAGGGGGATTATCATTCACATCTGACAGATACAGGTGTATAGTTTTAGATGACGATAATGGGGGTGAGCCCTCATCAGTAGCTGTAATTGTAATATTGTATTCAGCTAGAAGTTCCCGGTCCAATTCAGCTGTCGTAACTAGAGTGTAATAATTTTTAATAGATGGATTTAGTTTAAATGGGACATTCTGTTGAATGGAACAACGAATATGTTTGTTCCCTCCAGTATCTTTATCCTGAACGTTAATTATTCCCACCTCTGTACCTGGAGCTACATTTTCGGGAATTGGCACATTAAGTGACTTGATTTGTATGACAGGTGCATTGTCATTCACATCAGTGATCTCTATGTCGACTCTGGCATCTGATGCTGAACCTGCACCATCTTTTGCTTTAACCCATAATTCATATTTAGATTTGTCCTCATAGTCTATGGTGCCTATTACTTGGATCTCTCCTGACAGCTCATCGATAGAGAACAGCCTGGCTGCTTTATCAGAGATGTGACTAAATTCATAAGAGACCTCTCCATTCGCTCCTTCGTCTGCATCTGTGGCGCTAACAGTCAAAACAATGGTGCCTAAAGGAGAATTTTCAGGTATACTGGCTTTATAAATGGCTTCACTGAATACAGGGAGATTATCATTTGCATCAAGGACAATAACGCGTATGACTGCGGTTGCAGATCTTTGCGGAGAGCCTCCATCGCTGGCAGTAAGCAGCAACAGTAATTCTTTTTGGACCTCACGATCAAGCTCTTTATCTAAAACTAATTCGCAATATTTTCGTCCATTTGGACGTGATTTTAGAGACAGTGTAAAATAATCATTCTTCTCCAAAGCATAAGACTGAATTCCATTGCTCCCCACGTCGGCGTCCTGTGCCTCATCCAAGCTATACCGTGCGCCCTTATACGCAGATTCTCCTATTTCCAGTTTCATCTCGTTCTTCGGAAAACGAGGTGGATTGTCATTAATATCCTCAATCCGCAGCGTTACACGATGTAAATCCAAAGGGTTCTCCAAGACTAATTCGTAGTTCAATGTGCATGTTGGCGTCGACCCACAAAGCTCCTCTCGGTCTATCCTGTCGGTTATTGTCAGTTGTCCTCCCTGATGATCGAAAAAACGCTTGTCCTCGTTTTCCATGTCAATCCGAGCCTTACGATCAGAAAGGTCTTTGACAGTAAGACCAAGGTCCTTTGCTATATTCCCAAACAGTGTCCCTTTCTTCATTTCCTCTGGTACCGAATAAGCCAAATCGCCATGGCAAACGCGCAAAATCCCAGCCGTGAAAGCAATCCAAAGCAAAGAACGGATATGTAAAATCCTCTCGAATTCCTTCATGTTGTCCGATTCAAATTCAAATACTTCCAGTGCAAAAGAGATGTTTTAGGCGTTATGAAACAAAACAATATGGAGTCTAAACAATGGAAACGCATATAGTGTGCTGTGCTGTGCTAGCTTTTGTCGTCTGCTGACGGAGAGCTCAGCATCTATTTTAATATTAAATTATGGGGTGTGGATGCGTCTCTAAATTGCTTAGATAGGTAAATAGTGCCGCTTAGAGGATGTTTTGTGTACTGCAAATATGGTCAAGCTGGTGCAGAAAAAGATGTATTCAAATGTGTTGGTACCCTACAAAATCAATGTTTTGGAATTTTGCGTTGCAAACCATAAGTACAAAAACTACATCTCGAAAATCTGGTATTGACTGGTTGGTATTATGCAAACAATTATGGTGAAACGGTCTGAAATCAATAGGTAACTGGTTTGACAGTACTCAAGGAACATTAGTGCTTATAAAGGATGAAAGAAAGATGACATTATATTAAACAGTTATATCCACCCACATTGTCCTTGCAATACAATTGAAAGCATTTTTATTAAGAAAAGAATGGAATAGTAAAATCAAAAGGGATTAAAATAGCCTACAGTATATCTTACATTACATCAGTAGCCATTTTGTGGCAACCTGCTTCTTCTGATGCATTTCTTACATACCTTACAACCTCAGCACATTAACGAGGGAAGACACATAATGCTGCCCCATTCTTTTCTCACTGATAACACTTTGTGTGTGTGTGTGTGTGTGTGTGTGTGTGTGTGTGTGTGTGTGTGTGTGTGTGTGTGTGTGTGTGTGTGTGTGTGTGTGTGTGTGTGTTACAAAGACAAAAAAAAATCACAAGTATCTAAAATGAATAAGTACAATGTCTGGAAAAACTCCGGAATCACTTAGAAAATGTGCAAAGAGATTCAATGCGTCAAAGCATAATTGTAACATCTCTAGCAGATATCACGACTAATATATGGGCCTTTGCAGTACATCAAAAAAGCAGACTGTCTTCACACAGTCCTAAGAAGAACGCAGATATAGGCTGAAATCAGACTATGACTCATTCAACATACAGGATATTCATGTGAAAGAATAATCTGAAGCAGCGATGGGCAACTGGAGGCCCGGGGGCCACATGTGGCCCGCCTCCTCACTCAGTGTGGCCCATAGATAAGCCAAACTTCAAAAAAAATATTAACAGACTTTTTTTAAACCACTACTGAGTCAATCTGTTGAAATTATACTGTTGGCCGACAGAGAACAGGCGTATTCTTCCAAACTTTTTCGGCAATCACGGAGCAACCAACTGAACCTTGAACTGCAAGTGGCAGCCAGATCTGTGGTGATCCCGGCCCTCCGATGGTCACGCTGGAAAAATGTGGCCCTCCTCATCATGAAAGTTGCCCATCCCTGATCTAAAGCATTAATGGTAAGAGCATGAATAGCAAAACCAAGACTGGCTGTTGCACCAAGCTTATTTGAACTTGATCTGACAGCCAGAAATGTATCTGTGGTTAGATCAAAGATCACACACCAAACACCTTTGTATAACCTACCACAACAAGGCAGGACCACACAAAATCAAACCAATCATTCTAATGACATGCCTGGAATCAATTTCCCATTCTCAGTTTACGTTCCACGCTAAAATAAATAAAAATAAACTGTATTAGCTAAGCTACAATATATAGCTTCTATAGTTGTGCATTAGAGTAGGGACATGTGGAACCCATGGCATTTCACCATGCTTCCAGATGCTTTCAATGTTAAAAAAATAAATAAACATCACAGCAAAAAAAAACATGTATTGAAGTTATTTACCAGAGTGGAGCATTTGGATGCAGTGTCAGTGAAGTCGAGAGAAGTGAAGTTGAGGCATTCACTGTTGTCACCTGGGCTCCTCTTCAGAGTGGTAGCAGAAGGCAGAGTGTTGTCATTGTAAGAGGTGACAAACTTGAAGTCACTTGTGCGTGAGCCTGTTGTCATGTAGGCATCATAGTTGTAAGTGCTACGGAGAGTTCCAGTTCCATCAACATCTGCATAGTTGGGAGGTAAATATGCACTGGGAATGGCTACTGCTCCATCAAACAACAGTCTGGGCTTCCTCCTGTGACACAACCTCACAGCAATGATCAGGATGATGAAAGTCAGGAAAAATGTGGACACAGACACCAGAGCAATGATCAGATAAGATGTGAGTTTAGAGTTGTTCTCTTCATAAGACATGTCTTTGAGTTCAGGAACTTCAGCCAAGTTATCTGAGATGACTAAGTATACGGCACAAGTTGTAGAGAGAGAGGGCTGTCCGTTATCTTTCACTGAGATCACAAGGTTCTGCTTCATGCTGTCAGATTCAGAAATGTCCCTCTGAGCCCTGATCTCTCCACTGTGGAGACCAATAGTGAAAAGTCCCGGATCAGTCGACTTGACGATCTGATATGACAGCCATGCGTTCTGTCCAGAGTCAGCATCAACAGCAATCACTTTGGACAGCAGCGAGCCAGAAAGAGCAGCTTTAGGAACCATCTCAGTCATGAAGGAGTTTCCTTCTGGAGTAGGGTATAATATCTGAGGAGAGTTATCATTCTCATCTGTTATGAACACACTCACAGTCACGTTGCTGCTGAGTGGAGGAGAACCATTGTCTCTGGCTACAACCTGAACTTTGAAGCTTCTGAACTGCTCATAGTCAAAGGCCCTCACAGCATGGATCACCCCTGTGTCTCCATTAATGGATAAATATGAGGAGAGCGCAACACCATTGACCTCACTGGGCAACAGAGAGTAGAAGACTGTGCCATTCTGTCTCCAGTCTGGGTCTCTGGCACTAACAGAACACACAGAGGAGCCAGGCTTGTTATTCTCAGACACATATGCACTGTATGACTGCTCCTCAAACACAGGGGGATTATCATTTACATCTGACAGATAAAGATGTATAGTTTTAGATGAAGATAATGGTGGTGAGCCTTCATCAGTAGCTGTAATTGTAACATTATATTCAGCTAGTAGCTCACGGTCTAGTTCTGCTGTAGTAACCAGAGTATAATAGTTCTTAATAGATGGATTTAGTTTAAATGGAACATTCTGTTGAATGGAGCACCTCACCTGTCTATTTCCTCCGGTATCTTTATCTTGAACATTAATAATTCCCACCTCTGTACCTGGAGCTACATTTTCAGGGATAGGGACATTAAGTGACTTGATTTGTATTGCTGGTGCATTGTCATTGACATCTATAACATCAATGTTGACTTTTGCATGCGATACAAGGCCTGCACCATCTTTTGCCTGAACTCTCAATTCATGTATTTTTTTCTCCTCATAATCTATCACTCCAGCTACAGTAATCTCTCCGGTCACTTTATCAATCGAGAAAATCTTGGCTGTTTTATCAGATATGCGACTAAATTCATACGATATTTCACCGTTTGCTCCCTCGTCTGCGTCTGTAGCAGTAACTGTGATTACTTTTGTACCTTCAGGGGAGTTTTCATCTAAATTGGTAGTGTAAACTGACTGACTAAATACGGGTAAATTGTCGTTCACGTCGAGGACTGTTACGCGTAAAAGTGCAGTACCTGATCTCTGCGGAGTGCCTCCATCAATAGCTGTCAACAATAATGCCACTTCTTCTTGCTGCTCACGATCAAGCTCCTTTTCTAAAATCAACTCACTATATTTTCCTCCATCTGAACCTGAATGTGCAGCCAGACTGAAATAATCATTCTTCTCTAATGAATAGCTCTGAATTGCGTTCCGCCCAACATCGGCATCGTGCGCTTCACCCAAAGGGAATCGAGCACCTTTTACTGCGCTTTCGCTGATTTCCAGTTTGATTTCACTGTTGGGAAAACGAGGTGCGTTGTCATTTATATCCTCAATCTGCATGAAAATCCGATGTAATTCCAGTGGATTCTCCAACACCAGTTCGTAATTTAGCGAGCATGACGGCTGGGATCCGCATAGCTCCTCGCGGTCAATCCTCTCCAGCACAACCAGCTCTCCATCTTTGAGATTACAGAAACGCTTGTCGTTGCTGTCCGTGTCTATCCGAGCTTTGCGATCCCTGAGTCCTTTCACACTAACGCCAAGATCCTTTGCAATATTTCCAAATACAGTCCCTTCCTTTAATTCCTCTGGCACAGAATAACTCAAGTCGCCATTGTTCGGTTGCGCAAATCCGACAATCAAAATGATCCAGAAAATAAAACCACGCACATGTCCTTTACAGGGCCCCATCTCGATGCCAGATAAATGCTGAGCCTAGGCAATAATAATAATAAAAACCGAGCCGCAACTTAGGCTTTAAGGTTTTAGCCAACAACGAGACAATAAAACACTTCAGACGAGAAGATATGCCAACGGGGTTTGTCGTGTTCAGTGACGTTTAGCCCATGTAATAGGCCTATGTAATATTAATTCAATGGGTGGAGATGCGCTTACACATTTGTAAAATTGGCCAATAGCGCCCCTTGGAGTACTTTCCAAATAGTGCATATTGCCATGCCAGAAAACCAAGAGATGGGCAATCCTTTGATAGTCATTCAAGTTGTGTGTGCCATGCCTTCTCTAGGTCCAGTGTGAATCTATGAAAATATTTTTGCTATTGTAACAGGTTGGACTAGGTCCCCTGTTAGTGTGCATGTTGTAATTGAAAACAGCTGCCCGTGTGGGCGAGGGTGGAGCCCTTCCAGCTAGTATAAATTGCCTACTATGTTGTCTGTTAGCCAGGTGTGGCTAACCTCAGTACCGGTTGGCGCTTGGGGAAGCCCTGTACGCTGGGTGAAGTAGGTGATGTTGGGTGTTGGGTGTTGGACCCACACTGGAGCGCGTAGAGCGCAGCTGAAATGCGGACGCCAGGTTGCCGCATGTAGCCTAACCGGCTCGAAGGTAAGCCCTTCTGTGTGCACCTGGCGATAGCCAATTATGTTTGTACTGTGGCTAACGAGATGTTGTTTCACTGCAGCATTGCATGGTGAAGCAAGGGTCAACCGTAGACTTCCAAGCTCGGTCCAGTGCTTCCCAATTGCAACTGAAGGTAATTTCTAATTAACCGTCACTCTGTGCCTGTGGCTTTCATGCCACACCTTGCTCATTGATAATGGCATTTCCCTGGCATTAACCCAGTCTGTCTTGTGCTTTCTAGGTTGAGCACATTATTGTCAATTGGCTGGGGTGGGGGGACGCCGCCGTCTTTTCCCAGTGTTTGTGTTTGTTATTTTGCCTTTTACCACCACGAGCTCTTTTAGTAGTGGCAGGTTGTTGTTCCTTTTGCGCAGGTGCGCGACGCTTTCGTCTTTCAGCCATACGGTCTGACACGGTCAGCTCCAGTCACCCACCCCTTAGACAAGGGATGAGTGATTGGGGACTGGCCGGTTGAGATTTGTAGCAGTATCGTGTAAACTTATTGGTGAGGTGTAGACCCCCTGAGTGGTATTAGTAAACTCTCTGCCAAGAGGCCTGATTTGATAAACATAGGCTACCTCTTCACTGCGAATCATTTCAGTGTGCTGTGACTTATTTTGTTTATTTTGATTATGTTTTGTGTGTACAGTTTTGATTGATTGCAGTGTTATTTTGCATTCGCAGTGCAGTGTGTAGTTAACACACTCAGTAAATTACCTGTACTAGGCCTACTCAGTGCTCTCGCACTTAAGCCGTCACCGTTTCACGATATGTACCTGTATTGACTTCAGTAGAGTTAAGACTCTGTTTGTGTATATGGACTCAAGTGAACTGCCTGCTTTTGAAAACGAATAAGACTGAAAGCAGAAGAAAATAAAAACTATTGTATGTGCAACAGCTGTGTCATCCTTGTCATCTAGAACCTGTCGGGGAAAATTGTATTTTTAACATCTGGGTTGTCTCACCCTTAACGAGACTGGCGTAGTCACCTTTTAAAACCTAATTGCTTAAAAGTTAGTAATCCCTACCAACCTCCACTCTGCTACATATACAAGGGTTCCATTTGGCGTCTCTAAACATGGCTGCTGAAGCAGAAAGGTAGGCTATACAAAACATCAGATGCAATCATTTCTAAACCTAGGATTATGCCAACAGTAAATGCACATCAGTTGTATCTTTCAAAATAGGAAATAATAATAATAATAATAATAATAATAATAGGCAAATAAGAATAATAGTAAACAAGAGGTCAATGACAAAATATTCAATGTCATAATGTTACTTTATCTAGTTTATTTTTAGAAGTCTAAATGTTTGTCAAAAAGTGAATGAAGTTTTGAGTGTAATGCTGTGGGCATGCAATCTGACATTGTAGAGTGGGAAATAGTGAATGACATTAAGCTTTTTACTCCCCTCTTGTACATGAAAAATAATACAAAATAATTTTTAAAAGGCTACAGCGGTGATATGTTGCTGTATTGTAAAGTCAGAGTGTGTGGTAAAAAGCCCATGTCAATTTGTTAAGCAAATACAACTACAATTGTAACTGACTCTTAATTGCTTTCACAATTAACTTAATTATTTCACATTTATGATCTTCATCGTCATTTAGGCAGCAGGTAAGAGCAGCCAATCACTTCTGCATCAATAATTGCAAACTGCAATGCTGACAAAATAAACACAACTCTCAAACTGAACACCCAAAGTAGCAATGTGAAACCCGCGCTAACCTCTATTACTTAGAGACTACTATTTCAAGACTTCAAGCTTTTGTCAACAACTAAATATAATGCCCTAACTAAGTCCACTGAGATGTTCCACAACTGCCCGACAAGGGCAAAGTGCAGTAACTACGCCAACTGAAAAAAAGGACTTCAAAGCCTTGGTATGAGGTTGGATATTGTAATTACTACACATTTGTCATAGAAATATTTCTAAAACAGGACACATTTGGGCTTTGTCATAAGACAGAGGAGGAGTAATGAAGACCATTTTCAGTCTAAACTCAATTTCACAAAAATATGTAGTTACTGTTCTTTGCCTTTGGACAGTATAGCTCACAACCTTCAGCAGAGATGCCAGTCCAATGCTCAAAAGAAGTTAAAGACGTGGCCACTTGCAAGCAGTTATGAATCAGCAGATTATCACAAGGACTGAGGAAAAAAGATAAGATAGGATATATATTTGTGTGTGTATGCATGTGAAGTGACCTGTGCTGTAAACGCAGTATGATTATTACTACCAGAGGGAAATGGTTACCTCTCTATAGCCATGCTGAATGCACAGACTTGTGTTCAAAGATGGATAATCCCTCAACAATATAGGATACGCTTTTGGTGTATATCAAAGTGAAGCATTATCAAACTGAAATTACACAATTCAAGTCAGCCATCATACACGAAAAAGGAGTGAAGATTTTTAGCAGAGTGGAGCATTTGGATGCATTCATATATCGTGTACCATGTTTTAGAAAGAAAAAAATCTAATATTTACCAGTGTAGAGCATTTGGATGCAGTGTCAGTGAAGTCGAGAGAAGTGAAGTTGAGGCATTCACTGTTGTCACCTGGGCTCCTCTTCAGAGTGGTAGCAGAAGGCAGAGTGTTGTCATTGTAAGAGGTGACAAACATGAAGTCACTTGTGCGTGAACCTGTTGTCATGTAGGCATCATAGTTGTAAGTGCTACGGAGAGTTCCAGTTCCATCAACATCTGCATAGTTGGGAGGTAAATATGCACTGGGAATGGCTACTGCTCCATCAAACAACAGTCTGGGCTTCCTCCTGTGACACAACCTCACAGCAATGATCAGGATGATGAAAGTCAGGAAAAATGTGGACACAGACACCAGAGCAATGATCAGATAAGATGTGAGTTTAGAGTTGTTCTCCTCATAAGACATGTCTTTGAGTTCAGGAACTTCGGCCAAGTTATCTGAGATGACTAAGTATACGGCACAGGTTGTAGAGAGAGAGGGCTGTCCGTTATCTTTCACTGAGATCACAAGGTTCTGCTTCATGCTGTCAGATTCAGAAATGTCCCTCTGAGCCCTGATCTCTCCACTGTGGAGACCAATAGTGAAAAGTCCCGGATCAGTCGACTTGACGATCTGATATGACAGCCATGCGTTCTGTCCAGAGTCAGCATCAACAGCAATCACTTTGGACAGCAGCGAGCCAGAAAGAGCAGCTTTAGGAACCATCTCAGTCATGAAGGAGTTTCCTTCTGGAGTAGGGTATAATATCTGAGGAGAGTTATCATTCTCATCTGTTATGAACACACTGACAGTCACGTTGCTGCTGAGTGGAGGAGAACCATTGTCTCTGGCTACAACCTGAACTTTGAAGCTTCTGAACTGCTCATAGTCAAAGGCCCTCACAGCATGGATCACCCCTGTGTCTCCATTAATGGATAAATATGAGGAGAGTGCAACACCATTGACCTCACTGGGCAACAGAGAGTAGAAGACTGTGCCATTCTGTCTCCAGTCTGGGTCTCTGGCACTAACAGAACACACAGAGGAGCCAGGCTTGTTATTCTCAGACACATATGCATTGTACGACTGCTCCTCAAACACAGGGGGATTATCATTCACATCAGAAACAGAAAGGTGTATTGTCTTGGATGAAGAAAGTGGTGGACTTCCCTCATCAGTAGCTGTAATTGTAACATTATATTCACCTACAAGCTCACGGTCTAATTCAGCAGTAGTAACCAGTGTGTAGTAATTTTTAATGGATGGATTTAATTTAAATGGGGCATTTTGTTGAATGGAGCAGCGGAGCTGTCTATTCCCTTCATTGTCCTTATCCTGCACATTTATAATTCCTACCTCTGTTCCTGGGGGCGTATTTTCGGGGATAGGCACGTTCAGAGATTTGACATATATCTCAGGTGCATTATCATTAACATCCGTGATTTCTATGTTCACCTTGGCATTAGACGTCAAACCTGCGCCATCCTTTGCCTGAACTCTCAATTCATACTCATATTTGTCCTCGTAGTCTATCGGACCTATCACTTTGATCTCCCCAGATATGTTATCGATAGAGAAGAGCCTTGCCGCTTTGTCAGAGATGCGGCTGAAGTCGTAAGTGACCTCTCCGTTAGCTCCCTCATCTGCATCGGTGGCACTTACAGTCACAACTACTGTATCAGAAGGGGAGTTTTCAGGTAGGCTAGCTTTGTAAATGGTTTCGGTAAATACTGGTCGATTGTCGTTTGCATCCAGGACAATAACATAAATGACTGCTGTGCCTGATCTTTGTGAAGACCCTCCATCACTGGCGGTAAGCAACAATGTTACCTCTTGCTGCTGTTCCCGGTCGAGTTCTTTGTCTAGAACCAATTCTCCATATTTACTACCGTCTGAATTTGACTGCACACTGAGGGTAAAATACTCGTTTTTCTCCAATGAATAGGTTTGAATTCCATTACGCCCCACGTCCGAGTCGTGCGCTTCATCCAAAGGGTAGCGTGCGCCTTTGTAAGCAGATTCGCTTATTTCCAATTTCATCTCGTTCTTCGGGAACCGCGGTGCATTGTCATTTACATCCACGATTTGAAGTGCAATGCGATGCAGTTCCAACGGGTTCTCCAAAACAAGCTCGTAATTTAAAGGGCATGATGATTTCGACCCGCAGAGCTCCTCACGGTCTATTCCCAAGTAAAAAAAAAGTGTACTTAATATATACTTAATAAGTACGTTTTATTGTATTTAAAGTGTACTTCAAAAGTGTGTATTTAAAGAATGTTATTTTGGGACAACTTATAGTATACTTAAATGTACTTGAAATATAATTAAGTAGAGCTTAAACACATTTTAAGTTGACTTTTTTGTACTAAAATTAAACTTTGTATAAGTGTACTTAATATACTAAAAATATATTTAACTTTAAGTACATTATAAGTATACTAACCAAGTCACTTTAAAATGTGTTTAATGTTTACTTTAGCATGCGGATAAGTGCATTTTAAGTACATTAGAAATCTATTTTAACGTCATGAGAAAGTACTTTATAGTATACTGCAGAAGTACATACTTAAGTTGTGTTATTTTGGGACAACTTATAGTATACTTAAATACACTTGAAATATAATTAAGTAGAGCTTAATCACATTTTAAGTTGACTTTTTTGTACTAAAATCAAACTTTGTACAAGTGTACTTAGTATACTAAAAACATACTTAATTTTAAGTACATTATAAGTATACTAACCAAATCACTTTAAAATGTGTTTAATGTGAACTTTAGCATGTGGATAAGTGCATTTTAAGTACATTAGAAATCTATTTTAACGTCATGAGAAAGTACTTTATAGTATACTGCAGAAGTACATACTTAAGTTGTGTTATTTTGGGACAACTTATAGTATACTTAAATACACTTGAAATATAATTAAGTAGAGCTTAATCACATTTTAAGTTGACTTTTTTGTACTAAAATCAAACTTTGTACAAGTGTACTTAATATACTAAAAATATATTTAACTTTAAGTACATTATAAGTATACTAACCAAGTCACTTTAAAATGTGTTTAATGTGAACTTTAGCATGCGGATAAGCACATTTTAAGTACATTAGAAATCTATTTCAATGTCATGAGAAAGTACTTTATAGTATACTGCAGAAGTACATACTTAAGTTGTGTTATTTTGGGACAACTTATAGTATACTTAAATACACTTGAAATATTATTAAGTAGAGCTTAATCACATTTTAAGTTGACTTTTTTGTACTAAAATCAAACTTTGTACAAGTGTACTTAATATACTAAAAACATACTTACTTTAAGTACATTTCAAATATATTCACAAAAATCGCTTTAAGTACATTTTAAGTGTATTGACTCTAAATGTATTTTAAGTATACTACAAGTAGATTTTACTTTAAGCACATTTCAAATATATTTATTTTAAGTACACTTTAAATATATTTCAAAAGTATATGAAAAAAACATTAATGTAATCCCCATATCTCATTTCCATTGTACATTGTCTTGTTCACAACCATCGGCCATTCACATGAACCTTCCTTTCACCTTCACTTCAGACAACAACCACTGCCTCAACCAGGATTCGAACCCACAATTCACTGAACCACAGACCTGCACTCTAACCACTAGACCACAACTACCTGTTCTTTGACAGGCACAATTACGTTCTTGAAGTAATAGTCTTGAGTAGTACACTTTAAGTATACTTTTATATACTTAATTATAATACTTAGAAATCATTGGTGGTGGTATGCTTTTATCGAATTAAAGACACTTTTACATGTTTAATTTGTGCACCAAAAAGTACACTTAAAGTGCACTTAATACACTAATAACACAACTTAAGTACAGACTTCAGTATTGTGCTTAAAAGTTTAATAGGTAAGGCCTTACATGCCTTTTTAAGATCTGTTTGTGCTCTTCAATATGGTGTTTTTACCATGAAAATACATTAACAAAATGGAAGGTGGAAGGTTATTTAATGTTACAAAGCATAATGAATAAATAAGCCTAGGTTAAAATACACTAAAATGATACCCAGGTGAAAAAAGTGTACTTAATATACTTAATAAGTATGTATTTTTGTATTTAAAATATACTTCAAAAGTGTGTATTTAAAGAATGTTATTTTGGGACAACTTATAGTATACTTAAATACACTTGAAATATAATTAAGTAGAGCTTTAACACATTTTAAGTTGACTTTTTGGTACTAAAAATCAAACTTTGTACAAGTGTACTTAATATACTAAAATCATACTTAACTTTAAGTACGTTTCAAATATTCTTTCTAATACCAAACTTTAGCACATTACTTTTAAAATACAAATACACTTAAAATACACTTAAAATATACTACACTAACAGTATGTTTTCAAATACAACACTTAAGCACATTACTTTAAAAATACAAATACACTTAAAATACACTTGAAGTGGTTCAAGACAACAAGAAAAATAACATAAAATCTTTATAAGTGAGTACATTTCATTAAAGACAATTAATATTAGTGTCAAAAAGGCAATATAGTAAGTATGCAAAAAAATATGCATATTTGTAAAGGTCGTAAAATAAAGTTTAGGTATATATAACTGATAATGTATATTTTCTAACACTATGTTTGAGTACATTTTTTAAGAACAAAGTTTAATACATTAAACTAGCAGTACATTTTCTAATACCATACATTACTATAATGGTGTACTGTGTATGATTTTTTGTAGTTTATTTCCAAAATTCATGCTGGAAAAAGGGGAGTCATTCATCATCATCATAAATTGAGGTTCTTGTCCATGTTCCAGATATAGACATTTTTTGCTAGGAAAATGACTGTACTTTGGCCAGTAATTAGTTTATTTATTTTGTAAATATAGTTACAATACATTTAAATACACAACACTAATAGTGTATTTTCTAAAAACAATCTTTAGCACATTACTTTAAAAATACAAATGTACTTAAAATACATTTAAATACAGTACACTAATAGTGTATTTTATAACACTACACTTTAACACATTACTTTTAAAATATAAATGTACTTAAAATAGACTTAAAATATAATATACTAATAGTATATTTAACAATACCACACTTAAGCACATTACTTTAAAAATACAAATGTATTTACAATACATTTAAATACAATACACTAATAGTGTATTTTTTAATAAAACACTTTAGCACATTACTTTTAAAATACAAATGTACTTAAAATAGACTTTAAATAGAATATACTAATAGTATATTTAACAATACCACACTTTAGCACATTACTTTAAAAATACAAATGTATTTACAATAGAGGTGCTCCGATTGCTCGGCTGCCGATCATGACCGGCCGATAATGGCCAAAAATAGCCTGATCGGTGATCGGAAAAACATGCCGATCAAAAAACCGATCGAGAGATATTAAATTCCTCACGCAACCATTTGCCTTTACACCTGGCGCTGCATGTAGGCGCTGGCTCTGCACAGCTGCAACTGCACCAAAAGAAGGCATCTTTGCTTGTCTATAACTTTTCGCCATTCCCCCCTTCATTTCCACCATTCATAACCATATCTGCATCAACAATGATCTGATTTTCCGATCCATGCGCCGTTTACCTGAGTGACAATGTAATTTGCGATTGAGTACTCGCCAGTGAGCCATGTTACGTTATAACCTGTGTAGTTGCCTTGGTCAGCACGCGACAACTTCACGTTGTCAGCACAAACATGTCAATTATTGTTTTCAAAGTTGTAATTGGCAGTCAGTCGATTAGTTTGATAGTCGCTGAAACACCAAACGGCGACATATGTGGTTAAAACTTGAGAGAGAGATTCAGAACGGTAGTGGAGCACTGCAACTGTGGACGGTGACAGAGAGGGGAGGGGCTCTCCTCACGAGGCTGCTCATTTAAAGCGACAGGTTGTTTTTTTCTCGTATGTGGAAGACTATTTGATGTAATGTTTCAGTTTCAATTCAATCTTAAATAGTTTAGTTATTCTATGCAATAACTTATACATTGATTAATACTGTAGACTGTATTACCAACACTAGTCTGAAAGATAATAATAATAATAATAATAATAATAATAATAATAATAATAATAATAGCCTAATAATAGACATGTGCAAATTAAGATTGATTGGTTTATGGGCAGAAATGGTATTCAATAAGGATAATTAATAGGCTATTAAAAAAATAGGAAATCATTTTTGTGATCGGCAATGATCGGTAATCGGCAGATAAAGATTTTTGGTGATCGGTATCGGTGATCGGACCCAAAAAATGGTGATCGGAGCACCTCTAATTTACAATACATTTAAATACAATACACTAATAGTGTATTTTATAATACTACACTTTAACACATTACTTTTAAAATACAAATGTACTTAAAATAGACTTAAAATTGAATATACTAAAAGTATATTTAACAGTACCACACTTAAGCACATTACTTTAAAAATACAAATGTACTTACAATACATTTAAATACAATACACTAATAGTGTATTTTATAATACTACATTTAAGTACATAACTTTTAAAATACAAAGCTAGTTAAAATACACTTAAAATATAATACACTAATAGTATACTTTATAATGCTACACTTTAGCACATTACTTTTAAAATACAAATGTACTTAAAATACATTTAAATAGAATATACTAATAGTATATTTAACAATACCACACTTTAGCACATTACTTTAAAAATACAAATGTATTTACAATACATTTAAATACAATACACTAATAGTGTATTTTATAATACTACACGTTAACACATTACTTTTAAAATACAAATGTACTTTAAATAGACTTAAAATTGAATATACTACTAGTATAATTAACAATACCACACTTAAGCCCATTACTTTTAAAATACAAATGTACTTAAAATATATTTAAATACAATACAATAATAGTGTATTTCATAACACTACACTTAAGTACTTGACTTTTAAAATACAAATGTACTAACAATACATTTAAATACAATACACTAATAGTGTATTTTATAATACTACACTTAAGTACATAACTTTTAAAATACAAAGATACTTAAAATACACTTAAAATATAATACACTAACAGTATACTGTATAATGCTACACTTTAGCACATTACTTTTAAAATACAAATGTACTTAAATTAGACTTAAAATACAATATACTAATAGTATATTTGACAATACTACACTTTAGCACATTACTTTTAAAATACAAATGTACTTACAATACATTTAAATACAATACATTAATAGTGTACTTTATAAATACTACACTTAAGTACATAACTTTTAAAATGCAAAGATACTTAAAATACACTTAAAGTATAATACACTAATAGTATACTTTATAATGCTACACTTTAGCACATTACTTTTAAAATACAAATATACTTGAAATACATTTAAAATATAATACACTAATAGTATATTTGACAATACTACACTTAGCACATTACTTTTAAAATACAAATATACTTAAAATACATTTAAAGTACAATACACTAACAGTATATTTGATAAAACTATATTTAAGTACATAACTTTAATAATACAAATTATTTTAAAATATATTTAAAATACACTTAACTATAAGTATATTTTTAAATACCATACTTAAGTACTGTACTTGATAAGTAGAGTGTACTTAAAATATACTTTCAGAAAATTAAATATATTTAAAGTACACTTAAGTACACATTTTTTTGACCTGGGTTCTTTCTGCAATAACCAACTCCCCTCCCTGTACATCGAGAAAACGCCGTCCATTTCTTTCAATTTCTATGCGAGCCTTTCTGTCGGAAAGTCCTTTCACGCCGAGACCAAGATCCTTGGCGATATTTCCAACGACTGATCCTTTTTTCATCTCTTCTTGTACGGAATAGCTCAGGTCGCCATGACAGACGCGTAAAAACGCAGCGATGAGTGTAATCCAGAATGCGACATGGAAATGTACAATCCTTTCGATTCTCCCCATTTTTGTATCAAATTGTATTGGTTAGAGTAGACCATATAATCTGTAACTATTATTTTTTAAGTAAGCCTGGGTACAATACCCAAGATGGCTATTTCCTCTTCAAAAGCAATCCTTTCACCCTCGTAGCTCCGCTTGCATTTGTGTGGTACTACTGAATACTGAATTAGGAGGTGGTCAAGGTTTTGCAAAATGATATATAGCTCAATAGCGCCCCTTGGAGTGTGAATTGCAACATTGCAAACACTTCAAAGGACATGCAATTCAGCACCACATTCTAATGCACACTCTATGAGCATAGGCTACTGACTCTGTATTGTTTGTTTGTTTTTTTAATATGTGTATGAGTGATGTAGGTATGTGGCACAATAACTATGTATGTAGCCCAATAAAAAATGCTCTACTAAAATAATCTCAGCTCCCAACATAAAAGAATACGAGTTAAGGTGTGATATTTCGTTAAACTTCAGTTAGAGTACTCTATGCAGGCTACATGTTTTTTTTTCCAGCAGACCTCTCAAAATCTCAAGTCATTTTCCTGTTAATAAAATGAATATTGCATTAGCATACTTGGGCGAATAGAAGCCGACGTGAAAAACCAAGCTAGACTGCATGACTATTAACATCCACATCTCCCTTTGCATGTGAAATGAATGTGGCACAGCACCAGACCAAAAATATTCAAATGTTCAGCAGACTAATCAGCAAGACTGTCAGAATGTCCTCATAGGTTTTCCTGACAATGTCAATGATGTGGTAATAGGCCTACTATTAATGTATTTTTACTTAAAAAAGCATATGTAGCCTTGAATGCAAAATAGAGCAGACACATCAAATATCATCAGAGTGTTTCAAATGCACAATGATACATATTCAGCTGCACAGTTTATGAGAAGAAATGAATGCATGTGATGCATGAGGAACTGAGATTCTGTCTAAAACTTTCAAAGACATCCATATGAGGCTACATTCAACAACATGCATGCATAATAAAGTGAAGTTATTTACCAGAGTGGAGCATTTGGATGCAGTGTCAGTGAAGTCGAGAGAAGTGAAGTTGAGGCATTCACTGTTGTCACCTGGGCTCCTCTTCAGAGTGGTAGCAGAAGGCAGAGTGTTGTCATTGTAAGAGGTGACAAACTTGAAGTCACTTGTGCGGGAGCCTGTTGTCATGTAGGCATCATAGTTGTAAGTGCTACGGAGAGTTCCAGTTCCATCAACATCTGCATAGTTGGGAGGTAAATATGCACTGGGAATGGCTACTGCTCCATCAAACAACAGTCTGGGCTTCCTCCTGTGACACAACCTCACAGCAATGATCAGGATGATGAAAGTCAGGAAAAATGTGGACACAGACACCAGTGCAATGATCAGATAAGATGTGAGTTTAGAGTTGTTCTCCTCATAAGACATGTCTTTGAGTTCAGGAACTTCAGCCAAGTTATCTGAGATGACTAAGTATACGGCACAGGTTGTAGAGAGAGAGGGCTGTCCGTTATCTTTCACTGAGATCACAAGGTTCTGCTTCATGCTGTCAGATTCAGAAATGTCCCTCTGAGCCCTGATCTCTCCACTGTGGAGACCAATAGTGAAAAGTCCCGGATCAGTCGACTTGACGATCTGATATGACAGCCATGCGTTCTGTCCAGAGTCAGCATCAACAGCAATGACTTTGGACAGCAGCGAGCCAGAAAGAGCAGCTTTAGGAACCATCTCAGTCATGAAGGAGTTTCCTTCTGGAGTAGGGTATAATATCTGAGGAGAGTTATCATTCTCATCTGTTATGAACACACTCACAGTCACGTTGCTGCTGAGTGGAGGAGAACCATTGTCTCTGGCTACAACCTGAACTTTGAAGCTTCTGAACTGCTCATAGTCAAAGGCCCTCACAGCATGGATCACCCCTGTGTCTCCATTAATGGATAAATATGAGGAGAGCGCAACACCATTGACCTCACTGGGCAACAGAGAGTAGAAGACTGTGCCATTCTGTCTCCAGTCTGGGTCTCTGGCACTAACAGAACACACAGAGGAGCCAGGCTTGTTATTCTCAGACACATATGCACTGTACGACTGCTCCTCAAACACAGGGGGATTGTCATTCACATCAGATACTGAGAGGTGAATGGTCTTAGAGGATGACAACTGTGGTGTGCCATCATCCACAGCAGTTATAGTAACGTTATAATCTGCTAATATTTCTCTATCAAGCTGCCCTGTTGTTACAATCGAGTAATAATTTTTAATCGATGGGTTTAATTTGAAGGGTACATTTCCTTGGATGGAGCAGATAACCTGCTGCTTACCACGAGAATCTTTGTCCTGGACATTGATTATCCCTACCTCCGTGCCTGCAGGGCTGTTCTCGGCAACAGCCTCATTCTGAGACTGAACCACAATTGTCGGCGCATTGTCATTCACATCCAATATCTCAATGATGACTTTGACATTAGAAGCCAGCCCCAGTCCATCTTTTGCCTGAACGCGCATTTCATAAATGGATTCTGACTCAAAATCAATGGGTCCAATCGTCTTGATTTCGCCACTCATTTTGTCTAAAGAGAATAGCCTTGCTACCTTGTCAGGTACCCTGCTCAACTCATACGTTACCTCCCCATTTACTCCCTGGTCTGCGTCTGTAGCGCTCACTCTCACCACGACCGTGTCTAACGGACAATTTTCCTGCAACTCGGCCCTGTATGTCGGTTGAGTAAAGACAGGCAAATTATCGTTTGCATCAAGCACATTGATGTGTATAATTGCAGTACCGGATTTCTGGGGAGCTGTAACGCCGCATTATGTAATAACGGTGCAATATGTAATAATGTAACAAATTATTACATAATGTGGTGACAATCGCCGCATTGTGTAATAATTTACGCATTTCGTAATACATTTCTTGAACGCATTTCGTAATAACTTTTTTCTCATCTTGTAATAAATTATTACAAAATGCGAAATTTATTACGGAATGCGGCCGCAACTTTTTTTTTTGATGGAAATGTAATAAGATGGTGCATTATGTAATAATCTATATGGATATGTTTTTTTCTGCACTTGGATTCAGTAGGCGCAGCACACACACATAGTCTCAGTGACATGGTATAGTCACTGCCCTCTCTCTCTCTCTCATTCTTCTCAGTTCTCAAACTGCTCGAGAGTCGCGAATGATGCGGTTAAAACCGTTAAGAAATAATTTCACAACTTGTTGCGTGCAACGAGTCCAACGAATGTCTCGCACTTTCTGCTACATTACACCAATTTACAGCGACATTAAATAGGCCAGGTCTAAACACTTCACGAGGTGGTGAAAACTAAATTAAATATCTAAATTAAATATCTTGGATAGCCTATATAGACCTAGGCCTAACTAGATTTGTTGCAATACAGATTCATTTTCTAGAGCCAGAAGTGTTCCGCTGGACTGACGAAACCGAACACGATCAAGTTTGCAACTTCTTTCCCTCGTGCGCTGTCCGTCAGCACCACCTGTCATTAGACGTCCGATTAGCTTTCATTACGTGCTGAGGGAAAAACTCTCGCCATTAGGCCTATGTGCTGTTGCACTGTTGTGAGAGATATCACCAAATAATTTAGATAAAAGTCAGAACATTATTTTGGCAATGAAAGGCACACAGGTGGCTGGAAGCTCAAGCAGTCTTCAGTCTGTTCATTTAAGTTTTTGGGTGCTCTTGGATATCGGGGATCAGTTCATGTAGAGAGAAGAGTTCATCCAGGCACTCCAAAATAAGGTGCCCAAACGATAAGTTACATTAAAAAGCCTTTAATGGTACTGGGCTGGGGTTAGCCTACATTAAAAAGCCGACATGCTTCGACCTCACCAGGTCTTCATCATTGAAAAGAAAGGCCTCCCTTAAATAGTGACATCACCACATGTGACCCATTACGCACTACACACATTTGCGCACACCATAGAAAACAAAGATTAAAAATAGCCTGGGGTAATAAGTGATGCCACAGAAACAATGACCAGAAGTACAAATAAAAATCACAAAAAACAAGTAAAATCAATATCCTCATTTAGACCAGGATAGCGCATGGCATCCAGTTGGTGTATCCAAAAAGTCTGCCTCTGATTAGGCCTAAGTCTTTTTAGCCTGTCCCCACCCCTCGGAAGAGGTTTGATATGCTCGACGTATGCGCAGCAGAGAATCATTTTTACCATGGTATTCATATGTTTCGCCATGGGATAGTCAAAACTGCCCACTCTGATACCATATTTATGTTCTGCTGCTAGCCTATCTCGCATGCGCCTTTTTGTGCGTCCGATATAAAAGAACCCTTCAGCGCAAGGACAAGTTAGGCGGTATATGACAAATGTAGAATTGCAATTAATGAAATCTCTCTGTCCATATTCATTCGTGGTTTTAGTATCCACAAAAGATTTGGCTTGTGTAACATTTGGACAGTGGGGGCAGTTCATACATCTATGAACTGTCTTAACAAAAAAAGGACGGGACTGCTGCTGGCGATGATGTTTGTTTTTGGTCAATAACGTGTTGCGTTGTAGGGAGCGCGCTTCACTGTATGCGTTTTGGATGGCTTCCTTGGAATATTCATTAACTAATATTCACTTTCTGGATTTGACGATATATAAAGACGCGGAGGGACAGCTGCACACCACCTTATTCAGAAAGGCGACCTCTCGGAACACCATTCTGAGAGCGGATTCATTCCATCCCCCGCATCTCATTAGAAATATTCCACACGGCCAATTCCAGAGATTAGGCGTATCTGTGATTTCGAAAATGATTTTCACGAGCAGGCCGAGCTGATGGAGAAAAGATTCAGTGATAGAGCCTATCACCCTGAAGCCATCCAAAACGCATACAGTGAAGCGCGCTCCCTTCAACGCAACACGTTATTGACCAAAAAGAAACATCATCGCCACCAGCAGTCCCGTCCTTTTTTTGTTACGACATATAGTACACAAGCGACGCGGATCAGGCAAATTATTGGTCCATTATTGAAAGTGATGCGCAACTACGTGAGGTGTTCCCAGAACCACCCATGGTGTCTTTAAAGAGTGCACCCAGCCTAGGAGATAAATTAATGCGCTCTCACCTACAGGTGAAAAAGAGAGAAACCTGGCTGCGTAAACCCATTGGCACCTATAGATGTATGAACTGCCCTCACTGCCCAAATGTTACACAAGCCAAATCTTTTGTGGATACTAAAACCACGAGAGAATACGGACAGAGATATTTCATTAATTGCAATTCTACATTATACCGCCTAACTTGTCCTTGCGCTGAAGGGTTCTTTTATATCGGACGCACAAAAAGGCGCATGCGAGATAGGCTAGCAGAACATAAATACCTGTATGCTATCAGAGTGGGCAATTTTGACTATCCCATGGCGAAACATTTCAATGAATATACCATGGTAAAAATGATTCTCTGCTGCGCATACAGGGCGTCGAGCATATCAAACCTCTTCCGAGGGGTGGGGACAGGCTAAAAAGACTTTTTGGATACACCAACTGGATGCCATGCGCTATCCTGGTCTAAATGAGGATATTGATTTTACTTGTTTTTTGTGATGCTTATTTGTACTTCTGGTCATTTTTTTCTGTGGCATCACTTATTACCCCAGGCTATTTTTTTATCTTTGTTTTCTCTGGTGTGCGCAAATGTGTTTAGTGCGTAATGGGTCACATGTGGTGATGTCACTATTTAAGGGAGGCCTTTCTTTTCAATGGTGAACGTAGCCCTGATGAAGACCTGGTGAGGTCGAAACATGTCGGCTTTTTAATGTAACCCCAGCCCAGTACCATTAAAGGCTTTTTAATGTAACTTCCCGTTTGGACACCTTATTTTGGAGTGCCTGGATGAACTCTTCTCTCTACATGAACTGATCCCCGATATCCAAGAGCACCCAAAAACTTAAATGAACAGACTGAACAGATTGCCAAAATAATGTTCTGACTTTTATCTAAATTATTTGGTGATATCCCTCACAACAGTGCAACAGCACATGGGCCTAATGGCGAGAGTTTTTCCCTCAGCACGTAATGAAAGCTAATCGGACGTCTGATGACAGGTGGTGCTGACGGACAGCGCATGAGGGAAAGAAGTTGCAAACTTGATCGTGTTAGGTTTCGTCAGTCCAACGGAACACCTCTGGCTATAGAAAATGAATCTGTATTGCAACAAATCTAGTTAGGCCTAGGTCTATATAGGCTATCCAAGATATTTAATTTAGACATAATCCTTTCAAGCCGTGCAGCATCAACGTGGTCATATAGGCTACTGTCTGCACTTGTTCCGTTGCCTGCCTCATAGCAGAGAAGGAATGGCTTGCTGTTGTTGAGGATTTGTAACGTGGATTATCGAAACTGAAGACTTGATTTCTTTTATTGATACCTTTTTGTTTGGTATAATTACGGACAATGCAAATAACTGATTTTTGTGACGTTCGGACATTTTTGGAAGGAATATAATCGAATTAGTCCCGCCGCTTGGGTTATTGTTTTTTCGCGTGCATGTGGATGAGCATAGGCTATTGAATTTGATTGCAGCCTAATAGGACTACTGAACAGTGGACTGAAATTGAAAATAGGACAAAGAGTGGCATTTTTCTCGGGTGCTATGACTTCTTGCTTTGCAAGAAGACAGTCTCCTCACTCCACGGGCAAAAAGCACCATGGTCAGACCCTGGCGCGCATGTAGGCAGACATGAAAGACTCACTACTCCACGGGCAAATATCGGGAAAAATTAAGCACCACCAGCATGGACAGCTCCCCACGAGTCACTTATAATGGTTGGTCTTTTCCTAGGATTTGATTCATGTTGTTTGGGGGAAAATATTAAAATAGCCTTTGTAATGTTAAGAATATTTCCAAAGAGCCAAGATGAGGCTTAAGATCAATATGGGCCAGGTTTGTCTCCGTGCGTACACACACACACACTCTCTCTCTCTCTCCTCTCTCTCTCCTCTCTCTCTCTCTCTCCTCTCTCTCTCTCTCTCTCTCTCTCTCTCTCTCTCTCTCTCTCTCTCTCTCTCTCTCTCGCCACAGACCTACGCAAGTGCAAAACAAGTTTTCACCTCCTCGTGAAGTGTTTAGACCTGGCTTATTTAATGTCGCTGTAAATTGGTGTAATGTAGCAGAAAGTGCGAGACATTCGTTGGACTCGTTGCACGCAACAAGTTGTGAAATTATTTCTTAACGGTTTTAACCGCATCATTCGCGACTCTCGAGCAGTTTGAGAACTGAGAAGAATGAGAGAGAGAGAGGGCAGTGACTATACAATGTCACTGAGACTATGTATGTGTGCTGCGCCTACTGAATCCAAGTGCAGAAAAAACATATCCATATAGATTATTACATAATGCACCATGTTATTACATTTCCATCAAAAAAAAAGTTGCGGCCGCATTCCGTAATAAATTTCGCATTTTGTAATAATTTATTACAAGATGAGAAAAAAGTTATTACGAAATGCGTTCAAGAAATGTATTACGAAATGCGTAAATTATTACACAATGCGGCGATTGTCACCACATTATGTAATAATTTGTTACATTATTACATATTGCACCGTTATTACATAATGCGGCGTTACAGGAGCTCCGTTATCATATGCCGTGAGCAATAATCTGTGCTCTTGTTGGTGCTCCCGGTCTAATTCTTTCTCTAACACCAACTCGCTGTATTTCATCCCGTCTGAATTCGTATTTATTTTGAGAGAAAAATGATCATTGTTTTCCAGGGAGTATCCTTGAACTGTGTTTTGTAAGACATCTGCGTCGTGGGCCTCGGTCAACAAAAAGCGAGTCCCTTTGTCAGCTGATTCTTGTATTTCCAGATTAATTGCCTCAGTTGGAAACTGCGGCGCATTATCGTTGATGTCCTGAATTTGAATAGATATTCCGTGTATTTCCAGTGGTTTCTCGAGCACAAGCTGGATTTTCAAAGAACAAGACGGCCTTGATCCGCAGATCTCCTCTCGGTCTATGATGTCTCGAACAATGAGAGTGCCAGCATTGCGATCGATCTCAAAATAACGCTCATCCCCATCATCGGCGTTAAGACGACCCTTTCTGGATAACAGTGTTTTGGCATCGAGTCCAATATCCTTTGCTAGGTTTCCGACAACGGATCCACGCTTTAGTTCCTCCACTATAGAATAGCTTGTGTCCCCAAAGACGACGTTAATGACTGCGAAACACATCAGCAGGTATATCCTTTTTCCTTCCATGTTGAACCATTCGACGATTAAATTTTCAAATAGTATATCCAAATGGTTATAGTGTATACAGTGTATATCCAAACGGTTCCCAATTCTCGGTGCAATGCTGTGTGGACTTGTATATATCCCAAATGGATAATATTACAATATGTTCATGTCTGTCTGCAAGAAATCTCCTCCCTTTTTGGTACTGACATATTAATAGGGGCAGTGCACATCCAGTCAATTCATCCGCTGGTAAATAGCGACGCCGTGCGTTCGCTGGGAAAAAATGCACGTTCAAAGGCTAGTGCTTTACAACTTTCTAACTGAAGAACTTATGGGTGTAACCAAGAAGCCTACAAAAAGTCTCATGAACTTTAATATTATTATTATTATTATTATTATTGGGGCGGCAGGCATTTCAACACCATGGACAGCAATCGCGGTCTTGGCTGAATGGGAGTCTAGGATCAATCGCGATACATACAATATAATACAGAAAGCAAGTTATTTACACACAGAGAGACAGAGAGAGAGAGAGAGAGAGAGAGAGAGAGAGAGAGAGAGAGAGAGAGAGAGAGAGAGAGAGAGAAGACAGGAGAGAGAGAGAGAGAGAGAGAGAGAGAGAGAGAGAGAGAGAGAGAGAGAGAGAGAGAGAGAGAGAGAGAGAGAGAGAGACATGCCATCTAGAGGTTGACACTTGACGTTTCAGCACCATGGACAGCAGTCGTGGTCTTTGCATGGGATTCCAGGATCAATCTCAGCACATGGCGATACATAGTGACTTAAAGAGGAATTGCAGTGGACTCAGAATGTGCCACAGCCTACGACATCCTCTTAGGCATTCTATGTAAACATCCGATTTGAGTCTCAGACTTTTTGCACAATAATTTGATTCATGATTCTCACAGAGGACCGCCACGACTAAGCAGGGATCTTCGACCCGAGCTTCGCATATTATCACTGTAGGCTACTGATGGCAAGGTCTACTTTTCCTTCATGCGTCAGTTGTGAGCTTCGGTCAGCAGCAGCGGCACGTACAGTGAAGTGGAAGGCATTGCAAGCTAAGCCGCTGTCGTAGGAGGACCGTCGTCAAGGCGGACATGTGCACCACTGTCTTGCAACGCAAGACGGAACCCACCATAGCAGCTCATAGCTCGCTGTTAATGCGACGGAATGCACCCTTGCTGCCTGTATTTGAACTACTGAGACAAAGAGTATCTGATTTGATTTCCATTATTACTGCGCCACGTGTATTTCGTCAGTCAGAGATTTAATTAGGCCTATGTTGTGATGTCGTAGCTCCATGCAGCACGAAGCAAAACAAAAGCTTCACAAATTTCAAACGCCATTTCAGAACGTGCTAAATGAACGTCAGACATTAAATGGGTTGACATTTTGCTGTATGAACATCCAACATGTTAGGAAACACCACAATACGCCACACGCAATGTTCACTCATATCATTTGTGTCTCTGTGTATATGGCAAATCAACGTCCTTCTATCCCTTGTATCCCTTGTATCATACACCAACACGAAATAATAATTATTGCACCACTGTTTCGTGGTGACTTGTTGAAAATATATAGGTTATACAACACATTAATCATTCTCTCTCTCTCTCTCTCTCTCTCTCTCTCTCTCTCTCTCTCTCTCTCTCTCTCTCTCTTCAGGTGCGTGGCAGCTGAAGCTGGAAAACCAGGTGACTACAACCAACACTTGACACAGGACACTGCCAGGACAGAGGTGCCTATATGATAGTGTCTTCTCCATGGAACACTACTGTCCTATAATTTTGAGTCTGTATATTGCACCAATATTTGACATATTGTCAAACATTTTATACCCATGTTACACATAAGAGAAATATATACGTGTATAAAATATATTGATGTTCATAATATATTAAATATTTCATTGCTGATGATATAATTAAACCATTAACCATTAATTACAATCAATGAATTACAATTACAATAACTAGTTATGTCCCACTGAAATTGTTTTTGTAGATTTATTTTATGTATCTATTTGTTTTTAATTATTATTTCATTTATGTATATACTGACTTTGTATTACATATCAATTTTATGGTATGACTATTGTTTAATTTCCTTGATCATTAATATTTTTGAACGTTTAATTTTATATACATTTGAAGATAGAACTGCCTTTAACTGTACTCCCGAGAATATAAATAAATGTTTCCACTCCATTTAATGTTTCATCGTGTTAAGTACATTTGTTTTAAGGTGCGCACACGGATAAACTACACCCACGAATTGAGAGAAGCCCATGTTCATTGCAATAGTGTTTTTCAGACGCTAGATGGCAGTGTGCTTCTGAATCTGAGAGCTGCATGTTATGGGAAGTAGGTGTGATACTGCAGTGACTCATGAAACAGCACAATTTGTCCTTTACGCCTATATTGAATACATCTGTAACATACAGTATGTATGTGAATGGAACAAGCTATCATGTAATGACTCAGCAAGGGCTGTCTGATTAGAAACACCTGTCTGTCTAAATGTAAGCCTATATTTACTTATGCCTTTGCTATTTTAGGGCGACTTTTTCCAGCCAGGCAGAGATGCAAATGTGTGCCCTCAATCTTCATCTGGCAGCTCAAAGAACATTAAGTATGATGGGTAACCTTCAACAAGCCAAGTGTAATTAACTGAGCTAATGAACAATCAGGCAGTTTAGCTACAGATGCCCCTCCAGCAAACTGGTCTTAAATTAAGCTCTTTCTACCCAGATAACTATCCACTTCATTAGTGAGTTATTTGACAAATATGCATAGTTGTTATTACACAAGTATATAAGAATATTTTCTTTGAAAGGTACTCTTCTTGGATATACAAAACTATTCTGTGTTTTCTCACAACTTTAAAAGAAGTACATGTACTATGTGAAAAAGATGGGTAGTGCACCCTCCTACTAAGTGTATGTCTCAAATAGCACTGAAAAAAAGATATGGACTATGTCTTTAAACGCTGCCTTCAGTCTGTGTTTCAAGCATGAAATGAGTTTTGTTTGAACGCATTACTGACCATAGATAGTGATCGCACATGTAAGATGTATGATAGCCCCCAGGCACCTCTTTGACAGTACTAGGGTAGGAGATTTCTGGGTAGGAGCTTGTGACTGCAAATGTTTCTATTTTTCAATTAAAGAAATTTAAATTAATTTCTGTCAATAATAGGTTCTCTATCCTTATATCATTGTTTACTACTGTTAGAAGCATGCTGATTTGATTTGATCAACTTGTGTGAAGGGGTGATTAGCACTACGATTAGGAGCTCTCGCTGATGGGCACTCTAATGGAAGTGTCTGCCGAATAGCAAGTGGCAACATGCATACGAAGAGAGTAGTGTGTGTGTGTGTGTGTGTGTGTGTGTGTGTGTGTGTGTGTGTGTGTGTGTGTGTGTGTGTGTGTGTGTGTGTGTGTGTGTGGTGTGTGTGTGTGTGTGTGTGTGTGTGTGTGTGTGTGTTGTGTGTGTGTGTGTGTGTGTGTGTGTGTGTGTGAGAGAGAGAGAGAGAGAGAGAGAGAGAGAGAGAGAGAGAGAGAGAGAGAGAGAGAGAGAGAGAGAGGAGAGAGGAGAGAGAGAGAGAGAGAGGAGAGAGAGAGAAGAGAGAGAGAGAGAGAGAGAGAGAGAGAGAGAGAGAGAGAGAGAGAGAGAGAGAAGAGAGAGAGAGAGAGAGAGAGAGAGGAGAGAGAGAGAGAGAGAGAGAGAGAGAGAGAGAGAGAGAGAGAGAGAGAGAGAGAGAGAGAGAGAGAGAGAGAGAGAGATAGAGAGAGAATGTTCAATCGGCTATTGTTTTGTGTTGTAATCTACCCAAATCACAAACGTCTAGTGCTATGAACTGCTTTTCCTTACCTGCACGCATTCCACCAGCTGCTGGGTGATCACGGACTGGGCATCCATCTCACACAGGATCTGCTGTAGGACAGACAGACAGAAAAACAATATTTGAAGGAATACAGTACATTGTGTGCAGCCATATATTTTCATAAATCAGACTGTGTGTGGGCCCCCTATATATGGGGCCCCAGGTGACCAATCTGAACAACATCCCTGATGGTGTGCCATTCAAAATGATGCACAGCAGGCGAACAACTACTAAGCTATGGAGTTTATTTAATTTAATTTCAGTTAATTTAATTTCATTTCATTTCATTTATTTGATTATTTGATTAGGACAATGCACATTAATCAATCAGCCTACATCAGGGGGGGGGGGGGGGGGGGGGGGGGGGGGGGGGGGGGGGGGGGGGGGGGGGGGGGGGGGGGGGTGGGGGGGGGGGGGGGGGGGGGGGGGGGGGGGGGGGGGGGGGGGGGGGGGGGGTGGGGGGGGGGGGGGGGGGGGGGGGGGGGGGGGGGGGGGGGGGGGGGGGGGGGGGGGGGGGGGGGGGGGGGGGTGGGGGGGGGGGGGGGGGGGGGGGGGGGGGGGGGGGGGGGGGGGGGGGGGGGGGGGGGGGGGGGTGGGGGGGGGGGGGGGGGGGGGGGGGGGGGGGGGGTGGGGGGGGGGGGGGGGGGGGGGGGGGGGGGGGGTGGGGGGGGGGGGGGGGGGGGGGGGGGGGGGGGGGGGGGGGGGGGGGGGGGGGGGGGGGGGGGGGGGGGGGGGGGGGGGGGGGGGGGGGGGGGGGGGGGGGGGGGGGGGGGCGGGGGGGGGGGGGGTGGGGGGGGGGGGGGGGGGGGGGGGGGGGGGGGGGGGGGGGGGGGGGGGGGGGGGGGGGGGGGGGGGGGGGGGGGGGGGGGGGGGGGGGGGGGGGGGGGGGGGGGGGGGGGGGGGGGTGGGGGTGGGGGGGGGGGGGGGGGGTCAATGCAATATGAAGATCTCATCTGTTGCCCTAAGGCAGGTGTCATGCAATGAAGAAAGAAAGAAAGAAGAAAGAAAGAAAGAAAGAAAGAAAGAAAGAAAGAAAGAAAGAAAGAAAGAAAGAAAGAAAGAAAGAAAGAAAGAAAGAAAGAAAGAAACAATTAAGCATGTCAAAGAATGCAAACAATATAAACAGTACATTCATACATCACAAACTGAAAATGCATGTGGCACGTCGTTGGTGCAGTGGCAAGTGAGCTGCCACTCACTCTGGTGGTACAGTAGGTCCTTATATCACGTGTCAGCACACCAAAACAATGAAAGTGATGATTCATAAAGGAGCAGTGTCACGCTCTTCCATCTGACTACTGATTACTGAAGTTCCCTGAAAAGCTGCACCTGCTGAAAAAGAAATGTATAAGGTGTGCCGGCCCTGGCAAAACGTTGTCAAATACGTTGTATCATCACATCTAAAACAAATGAACCACCAAAAACAAACCACATAGCAAAGAGGTTACAGAGGCCAACCACACAAGCATATTATAGTAGGTCTATGCATAATAGAGTTATGAACAGGTCATTTTCATGACAGAGCCAGAGGTTCCCTCTATGAAAATTACTCATGTGTGATTCATGATTTCCTCAGGTCTCTATTTTTGGAAGGGGAAACCAACGCACACCGAGGTGTAGCGGGTGCAAGTTCACTTTCAGAGAGGAAGATACCGCACACTCTTGTCTATCGTGCTGAATATTATTTACAGAAACAATGTTTCAGCCAGTGTGGCCTTTCTCAAGTTTTTACATTAAAACTTGAGAAAGGCCACACTGGCCGAAACGTTATTTTTGCAATAAAATTCTTCAGGTTGAGGGATGGCTAATTAGCGAGCCAAGTAACATGTTTAATGCGTTAAAAATGTCTATGGGAGGTCATACATGAATGTACTGGCAAACCTGAAACTCACCGAAACCACATTTGTGTCTGAAGGCCTAACACAGAATGTCATAGGGTTACTTTACTTGTTCGGAGTGAGTAAATAGTAAAAAGAAGTGTACTGTGATACCAGGTTTAATTGTCTCTTGTCAGATTTTGAACGCTTGTAGAATTTAAGGTATAATGGTAATTACCAAGTGTCGGTGGACCAACGTGATTTCATAGTTATGACACTGTAAAGGGGAGGCTACCAATTAGGTGGATAACTTTTGACTGACGAAGAGAGTGACTGTGCAATGGTGGCGGTGGTAGTGGAGGCTGAAGTAACCTAGCCCAGTGGTTTTCAAAGTGGAGGCCGCGGCAGGATGGAAGGAAAAGTACAGCACAACAAAAAATAAATAGGCTAATTGAATAAACTGACAAACATACAACAAAATAAAGCAAACATAAGATAAACAATATTCCTATTCCCATTGATATTATTTTATATTCTAGTGGGACACTGCCTCACAGGCCCTCCAGTATGGTGGTGAAAGAGGGTACACAGGGCACGAACTATGCAAGGCGGGCCTTTACTGGAATCTACCGGTATATGGGGGGCCTTGTCATGGTAAAGTTTGGGAACCCCTGGCCTAGCCTGCAATTTACCAGTAAAAGGCCAACATTGTTTTGATCAACCCCTGACCACCATGACTCAGCTGATTTTAGGATGACTCCAACTGTGTGTGAAGATGTTTGCCTGCATGTGTGCAACGAAATCTTGAATCAAACGTTACCCCAGTCGGCCTCCAGTGGGTGCTGTTGGATATCAGGTGCTCGGTCTCACGTTGTTAAACATCAACAACAACAAAAAACATTGTGCAAAATGATGTAATTAGTCAGCCTACATATTTGTTTGCATTTCTGACATTCATTTTCTGTCCAGCTCTTTCTCAACTCAGCTTTTCGACTGTGTCAACAATACCAGTAGGAATCTAAAGACAAATGTGCTTGGAAGGCCACACCGTTCAAATAATGTATCCCACTATTTTTCCGGGAGTGGTCTCGTGTTTACACGGATAATCGTTGTTTGATTTCACACAGGTCCATCCCAGCCTGACGTCCCGTCTTTATTGCATGCATATGAAATGGATAACGCTTGAGCTTTTATCATGGGGCGCGACCTCTCTGTGACCTTCGGGATGTGGAAGAGAGGCACCGGGGAGAGAGACACGGAGAGGAGCACTCAGTACCGCATCAAATGACAACATCCACTGAGCCTGACTCTCAACATCAAAGGCTAGAGAGTCAGACCCAGCATACTGGAACTGGCAGATAAGTCAGAGAGAGGAGGAGGGCCAGGGGGGATCGAGAGAGAGAGAGAGAGAGAGAGAGAGAGAGAGAGAGAGAGAGAGAGAGAGAGAAATTATCCGCAAGTGCAATAGCAGGCGTGTGTGTGTGTGTGTGTGTGTGTGTGTGTGTGTGTGTGTGTGTGTGTGTGTGTGTGTGATGGGGGGGCAACACAGAGATAGAGAGAATGGGGACAGGGGGTTTAGCAACACTACTCTTAATGGTCCTTGAGGGAAAAAAACACATCTCTAGTCGAAATTGTATGCTGAATCTCTGTGCAGCTACACACTTTTGCGCAAAGGCGTTTCAGTCCCACACACACACACACACACACACACACACACACACACACACACACACACACACACACACACACACACACACACACACACACACACACACACACACACACACACACACACACACACACACACACACACACACACACACACACACACATTTCTGCGCAGAGGCGTTTCAGTGGCAGACAGAGGCGTCTCGGCTTGATTTGCACCCAGCCGAGCGCCGGCGGCAGCACTGGCATTTAAAATAGACGCAGCAGCAGCAGCAGCGCTCTAACATGCAATCCCACGCCATAGCACACAGCACAGCACACCCAACCATACGCCATGCAGCCAACACACCCAACCATACGCCATGCAGCCAGCACAGCCAACACTGCCAGCCAGCCAGAATTCATCCGCTGTGCTCATGTTTGGGTGATTTCAGTTCTCTCCATCTGTGCTGTGCTTTCTATGGTCACTGACTGGCTGGCTGACAGCAACTCTTTCTATTGAAAAGAAACAGTGTAAGTTATGAAACATGCATGTCATATCACATTCCACAATGAACAAAATAGTGGTAGATTACTATGTCACACACTGAGTGAGTGTGTGTGTGTGTGTCTGTCTGTCTAAACAGCTGTGTGTGTGTGTGTGTGTGTGTGTGTGTGTGTGTGTGTGTGTGTGTGTGTGTGTGTGTGTGTGTGTGTGTGTGTGTGTGTGTGTGTGTGTGTGTGTGTGCGTGTGCGCATGCGCATGCGTGCAGGCATGTGTGCGTGTGTGCGTGTGTGTGTGTGTGTGTGTGTGTGTGTGTGTGTGTGTGCGTGCGTGCCTGCGTGCCTGCGTGCGTGTATGCGTGCATGTGTGTGTGTGTGTGTGTAGCATCCCTGCATGCATGTGTATGTGAGTGCATGTGCAGAATTTGAGTGTATCCCCTCCTCGTACGCAGTTGGTGGGCTCTGCATAGCAATAGTGCACTGTCAGTTTTGCTCAGCTGGTGTGCAGAGATGCGGTGGCTCCCTCCGGCTGGTGCACCACCACCGCAGACTAAAAAGTGCTGCACCAGTGATTTCCCCCCTCTGCCTCTACGTACGTGGATATGCCACAGGAATGGACTGGGACCCAAAAACTAGCCAGGCATTTTATTTCAGCATAGGCTAGCCCCCTCTCACACACACACAAGACCCTTGCTTTTCAACCATATGATGATAAGCTCAGTCCACTAGCTACGTTAAAGATAGACTAACTTCTAAATTGTGATCCCCCCCCCCCCCCCTCTACGTGTATATGCCACAGGAATGGACTGGGACCCAAAAACAGCCCGGGCATTTTTTTTTGCATAGACCATCCCCACACACACACACAAGACCCTTGCTTTTCAACCATATTATGATTAGCTCAGTCCACTGTCTACATTGAAGACAATCTTCTAAATTGAGAGCCGGTCTCTGAGGAAGGAAACAAACAAATAAAACAAACAAACAAACAACAGCATCGGCCCCTGAGGACTGCCGGCCCACTGGGAAAATGCCCTGTATGCCAGATGACCAGTCTAGTCCTGCTGGCAGCCCACTGGGAAAATGCCCTGTATGCCAGATGACCAGTCCTGTTCTGTTATGCCGTCAGCAACAGTGCACCACTGCAGTCTACAGTGACGAACAGCACTGCTGATGCATGAGAACATGATCAAAGTAAATGCCTTTCATTTGCGGTTTTGATTAAACACAAAGACGTACAGTAGGTATTTCTGGGAGTCCATTTCATAACTGCAAAGTTTCCAAGTTTTCCATTTTGAGTCAGTCATCATTTTATGAGGTGTTTAAAAAAAAAATTGTAAAGAAAAAAAAAACCGTCCCCCCCGTACCCTCCTACAGTGCCGGGTGGCTTCATGCTTTTTGACTGAAGACACTTCCGATATAACTAGCAGGCATATTGTACTAATGTAAAACACAATTCTATCACACGTTTCATAGGATGCAAGGCTGTACAAAAAGACATAGAATGAAGAAAAATGATAAATGATTCAGAGGCCAGGAGCAAAACTGTTACACGACTCGGTTTTAAAACTTCAGGTCAACGTTTTCGTAAATCCTTTTGCACTGTGGATTTCAAATCTATTTTATTGTCCCGGCTATTTTTTTTACTTTCCATAGCGATTTCAAACGTATCCTCAAACAGGTCAGCAAACCGTATGGTCACAGGTGCTGTTCACATTCATCACGAGAGCCAGGTTAGTTCTGTTGGGGTTCAGTTGCAAATTGAACTGGATGTACAGAGGCCTGTGATGTTAGTCAGTGGACGTCTCTAAGGGCATTTTCACACCTAGTCCCCTTAGAGTGAACCAAACTCAGTTCTCTTTAAGTCAAGCAAAAAGTGAACCTACAGCATATTGTGAAAAAGATCCAGCTGGTCTCTCTGGTCCCATTAGGCTTTTATGGTGTGTCAGCCCTCTTTTTGATCACACCCGCAGGGCCGGTTTTAAGCATAGGCCGGCTAGGCGGTCGCATAGGGCGCGATGTGAAGAAGGAGCGCCGAAATGGCGCTCTCCGATTCATAATTTTGCGTTATGGAGGTTTTTTTTAATGAAGTCGCAATCAACAAAGCGTGGCGAAAGCGCTCCACGGCAAAACGCCCCTCAGCCAATAGTAATATCGCTTTCAACTGTCTCTGGGAAGTCTGTGAACCAATAAACAGACAGTCCTGAGAAAGGGGGCGGGATGAGTGACAGCGTGCGATCTATTTTGAATTTGGAGACTCACTCGAGAGACAGAGGGAAGCGCAGACAGAACAGTGCTGCTCTGCTGGGTGGAGAATTGTTATGTTCTCATTAAACCAGTCATTGCATGATGCAGGAGTTGCAGAGGTTGTTTTGGATAGTCTAATAGTTATGAGGCTACTGTTTGGAATTAGACGGAAAAAGAGCTTTGTTTTTGATCTGAGAAATCGCTAGTTAGCATGCTAACATTAGCCAAGTATGCCAAGCAATGAAATCCAAGCAATGTAAAGTAAGACTGGTGCAATGTTTAAAACAATTAAACTCAAACTCGCCTAGGGCACCAAATAAGCCAGAACCGGCCCTGCACAGCCGGTCCTACAGAGATCTCCTCAAGCGATTACACCTAGTCACAAGTGTAAATTGTCAGGACTCGTAAGCGAACTGTTCTGAGACCAGGTCAAAAAAGGTCTCAGAACGGTTCACTTCAGAGGGATCTGGGTACACTTTGGAGCATTCACATAAGAAAATGCTGAGTCACAAGTCTGAGTTCCCTTAAATGGCTGAAAAGCACCAGGTGTGTGAAAACACCCTAAGAATCTGGTGACTCAGGACACAACGAAAGACAAATGAAAGAGACGGGAGATGACAGAGAGTCGCGACAGAGAAACAAGTGACACAGCTGAAGATCAAATCAACACGCCAACACCACCGCTTCAGATATTTATGAAAGAAAATTTTATTTGTGATTTATAAACAAAACACGGTACCAGTATTCATAAAATAATAAAAAAGGAACACTATGTCACCATCACACTGATGATCCTGTGTACAAAAAGGTTATTTGACATGTCTGCACTGTCAGAGTTAACAGTTTAGTGCCATCGAGGCACTCTTTAAACCGATGAACATTCACTACACACAAGCAGAATAGGTAAAGTTTTTGTGATTTTTGTCTTTTGTGTTTTTTTCCCCAACTGTATTTTTTGTAGCTTTTTTTATTTTCAAAGAAAGGGGGGGGGGACATATACCATAGGTGTATATATGAATCAGTTTCACGTTCACAGCAGTTGGCTTGATCATGGTTTCAAAGCTTAACACGAAACAAAGGAGAGACCTAAGTATATAATTCTCAAAAAAAGAAAGAATGAAATAAAACTCAAATCTTTTGGAGCATAACACTACAGCATTACATTTATCTAGAGGGTAAGATTTTAGAAGTTTACGTCAAAGGGATGAAACCAACATGACCTCTGTGTATTGAATGTTAAGAGTATTTGCATGTGTGTTTGTGTTTGCAAGGGTGCGGGTGTGTGCTTGCGGTGTGCAGGTGTGTGTATGTTTCACACGCGTGCGAGCATGTGTACTTGACTCTGTTTGTGTTTTGCGGTTTGAGTGAATTATAGGCTTTTTTAAATATATATACACACGTTTTCATGGAGATGTTCTCCATCTCCCATATTGTCATTTAATGCTTGAAAATAATGATGAAAAACATATCTATCTATATATATCTATATATAGTTTCTGTTTCATCTGCTTAGAACATGCAAACAGCCACTTAGTGATCTGACGGCACACACAACCACATCTGGAGAGAGTTGCGGAATGACTGTGTGTGTGTGTGTGTGTGTGTGTGTGTGTGTGTGTGTGTGTGTGTGTGTGTGTGTGTGTGTGTGTGTGTGTGTGTGTGTGTGTGTGTGTAGTTTCATCTGTGCGCTTATGCATCAGCTTTTATGTTTGAATATTTGTGCATGTGCGTGTGTGTTAAGTGTTTGAGTGTGAGTGAGAATGTTTGAGTGTGTGTGTGTGTGTGCGTGCGTGCGCGTGTGCATGTGTGTGTATGTGTATGTGTGTGTGTTTGTGTATGTGTGTGTGTGTGTGTGTGTGTGTGTGTGTGTGTGCGTGCATGCGTGCGAGTGTGTGTTTCTGTGTGTGTGTGTGTGTATGTGTGTGTGCATGTGTGTGTGTGTGTGTGTGTGTGTGTGTGTGTGTGTGTGTGTGTGTGTGTGTGTGTGTGTGTGTGTGTGTGTGTGTGTGTGTGTGTGTTCATGTGGTGAGGATGCAGTCATAGCAGCAGGTACTGTACATCACTCCTGTGCCTCTTACTGATTGGTCAACTCTGAAATCGGAACCACAGACAGGAGAGAGAGAGAGAGAGGGAGAGAGAGAGGGAGAGAGAGAGAGAGAGAGAGAGAGAGAGAGGGAGAGAGAGAGAGAGAGAGAGAGGGCAAGAGAGAGGGAGAGAGAGAGGGCGAGGGCGAGAGAGAGGGCGAGGGCGAGGGCGAGAGAGAGAGAGGGCGAGAGAGAGAGGTAGAGAGAGAGGTAGAGGGAGAGGTAGAGGGTGAGAGAGGTAGAGGGAGAGGGAGAGAGAGAGAGGTAGAGGGAGAGGGAGAGGGAGAGAGAGGTAGAGGGAGAGGGAGAGAGAGAGAGAGGGAGAGAGAGGGAGGGGGGAGGCGAGAAAGGTGGTGGAACCGACAGAAGGGGAGAACAGATAGTGTAGTTTGGGGGGAGGTCGGAGGTCGGAGGTCGACGGAGGTTAAAGAAATAAAAAGACCCTGATAGGAACTCAGTTCACGTACAAGACCTTTATTCTCACCCACCCACTCTGGCCTCATAGAGGAGCCTGAGGAACTGTAAACTGCTCTCTCATCTTCTCCTTCACTTCACATTCCAATCATCCCATCATGGTTTTTTCAGCACCGCCAACAACCGTCCAATTTTCCAGATTTGATTGAACGAGATCATCAGTAAACAATTAACTTGACAACACACTCCTCTTTCGGTTTATTTAGCTTGGTGTTTAGCCATACATGCTGTATCTACCAGAACACCACCACCAAGTACGGTACCCATGTCACCCATCTTCACCATCACCACTGTCTCCATGGAGAATGGTGGAGCACACACTCTCAGATTGATTGCATGGCCAAGTTCTTGGCCCTCCACCCTGGGGAGATGTTTGATAGTCTTATATGCATAGCATACTGCCACTCCCCTGCCATGCGGACTGGGGCAGTGCTTTGGCCCAGTGCATGATGGGAGAACAAGTGGGATCCGGTGAGGCTTACCGAGTACGGTTAGTTAGTGTGTATACGGTATACGGAAGTGTGCTTTAGTCCCCCCTGATAGAGATTTGAGGAGCTCAAAGGTACCGTATGTACTGTAAGTTCTCTGAGGCATTCCCATAACAGTGCTGAGGCTTGTTTTTATATTTACGTGAGTGTCAAGAGAATGGTAAACACACAGACGCATGTCGTTGTCCTAACTACGCTAGTACGCTAGTAGACATGCTAGAGATTAATTCATTTATTTAGTTATTACTGTTGTGGAAAATGTGTTGTTGAAAAATCTGGCTTTATCTTGCTACGGTTATACGGTTTTCAGGTTTTGTTTTGCTTGTTTATTTTTTTTGCCTCTGTTTTCGTGTCCCGTGAATAGCAGAAGAGCACCGGCACGGTGAGGTGATCACTTTGGAGAGAGAGGATCCCTGAAAGTGTCTATCAGAGCAAACGACAGGCAGAGAGGAGAGGAGAGAGGAGGCAGAGAGGAGAGGAGAGGCAGAGAGGAGAGGCAGCGAGGAGGCAGAGAAGAGAGGAGAGGAGAGGCTGACAGGCGAGAGAGGCTGACCGGCTAGCGAGCGATATCTTACAAGCGGCAAAGAAGAAGAAGAAGAAGAAGAAGAAGGCCATTGAAGAGTGGCAAGGCTAAAGGAAAGGTGAGTGGGAGGGGGGAAGGTGAGACAGGGAGGGCAGGCAGGTTGGGGACAAGGGAGAATGGGGGGGGGGAGGTCATCGAACAAGAACAACAACTACCAAACATTCACAAAAGGAACATGAGGGCAGGATATACAGTACGTACATGGGGAAAAGTGGGACTGACTATGGGTGGACTGAGGGGAGAGGGGGCTGGGGTGGATTGAGAGGAGTGGGGGTGGACTGAGGGGAGAGGGGGTGGACTGAGGGGAGAGGGGGTGGACTGAGGGGAGAGGGGGTGGATTGAGGGGACTGGGGGTGTTAAGACTGGTTTGGGTCGGCAAGGGAACTGGCTCAAGCGGACAGGAAGTGTCATGTGACATTCCTGTCATATATTACAGACTTGTGGAAGAGGACGCGGCGCCTCTGCAAGGTGGCGGGTGTGCAGCTGTACAGTATCAGGTGTTGTGTGTGTGTATGTGTGTAAGGGTGTGTGTGTGTATGTGTGTATGTGTGTGTGTGTGTGTGTGTAAGGGTGTGTGTATGTGTGTGTGTGTGAAAGGGTGTGTGTGGGTGTGAGTTTGCGTCTCTCTCTCTTGATTCATGTCCGTTAGTGCGTTTGGGTCTCAACCATGATGTATGCATATGTCTGTGTGAGTGTCGTGCATGAGTGTGTTTCGAGAGTATTCATATATAAGATTATGATTTTCTGAGTGTGTGGGGTGTCGAGGGTGTCAGAGACAGAGAGACAGAGAAAGAGACAGTCTGTATATTCAGTGGCATGTTTATGTACAGTATGTATGTACAGTAGTGTACGTGTGTGTGTGTGTGTGTGTGTGTGTGTGTGTGTGTGTGTGTGTGTGTGTGTGTGTGTGTGTGTGTGTGTGTGTGTGTGTGTGTGTGTGTGTGTTGTGAGTGTTGTGATCCTCACATGCAGGTGGGGGCATCAACCAACCACAGGTGGGTCTTCTGCCAGGCGTGCCGCCAGAGAAGAGAAGCCATCCTGTCCTGTCCTGTTCTGACCTGCTCTGTCCTGTCCAGCGGCCCCGCTGTGTTGTCTCTAGGACCAGGCCTGAGGCCTTCTGCTGCCACACTCTGGGCCTCTCACATAGAGCCCAGCCAAGCCATGCCATGCCATGCCAGCCTGTGGTGCCCAGTATCTCTATGACTGGCAGAGGGCAGAGGAACACGGAACAACAGGCTACAAAAATCCTTATGAACCCCGACCGACCAAGTGCTATACGATGGTACTGACCATCCCATAATACTACTAGGCCTACAATTTCATGTACGGAGCCAAAATCTTTTGGCGGAAGTACATAGGATGGCGCGCGAGGCTAACGATGTCATAGCTCTTGTTTGGAATAACAGGTACCAACCACTGTATTGTACTGTGTGTTTCTGGTTCGTTCTATTGTTTGTCATGACATGAAATGACATGAGATGTTCCTCAAGACATGTCATTTCTAGTCATAGAGTCTTTTCCCTATACAGAAATGTGGTGCTTCCACATATGCATTCCATCGTATGGATCTTTTTTTTGTTGTCTGATGTATTTTTCTTGTGAACATCACTCAGTCTCTTTTATTCATCAGTCTGTCCTAGCTGCTATTAGTGGACAGGAAAAGATCGGTAGGGTAGAGTACAGGATATTTTGTGCCCGAGTGGGCTGTGCTAGGGTGGGAGGGTTTCTTTTTTTTCAGTGTTGATCGTAAATTTTGGCTCATTATTATAGTTGTGATATTGTTTTTTTTTCTTTTCTTTTTTCTTTAACACTGGTATCTGGAAAGCTGAATATAGTATATCATACAAATTCCAATGTGCACTGCACTGGCAATCAGAAATGGATTCTGTACATGAAACGCAGTCATTTCTCCACACACATACAACAATTTTGATCAATCAGGATTGCAGCAAGCATATTCAGCTCGGTTGTTCAGATAGGCAAGTTAGTAGTGTCTTATTGGAGGCTAATTTGTTTTAGGGTTGTCTGCGCAATTGTTCATGTTGGTTTATTGAAGAGGACGGGGCTCAGACAGAGACAGAGAGAGAGACAGAGAGAGAGTGTCTCATATGTTTGAAGAGTGAATCGCGACTCCCGCCGGGAAGCCATTTCCCCTCGGAGAGATGACCTCTCTGTAAAAGTTCACACATATTTGGTTGATTCTCTGTCTCGTTAAGGATTCAATTCAAGTTGGTATCTCGCGTTTATTTATTATTCCTGTTTTATTTACTCCATTGTTCATTTCCGCATCACACCAATCCCACTCCATCCATCCATCCATCCACGCCTCCGATTCCTACTCCTCCGTGTCGTCCTTCCCTTTCTCTTTCTTGTCTTTCTTCTCCTTCTTCTTCTTTTTCTTCTTCTTGGACTCCTCTTTCTTGCCGAAGGTGATGAAGTCGGCCTTCTCGTCCCCGGTTCCGGGCTCCTGCCTGATGGAGATGATGGCGGGGGAGCCGGGGATGATGAAGGCCTCGGGGGGCAGCTCGCCGGGCTTCAGGGCCTGCGGAGGGATGTAGCCTCCGGGACCCGAGCCGTAGCGGAAGTGCCAGCTGTTGCTGTTGATGCCGGCACCGACAGGGGGAGACACCTCACCCCCTTCACCATCTGAGAGAGAGAGAGAGAGAGAGGGAGAGGGGAGGGGAGGAAGGCAGGGAGGCAGGATGGGAGAAAGGGTGATACAGACATTGACAGAGAGAGCAGAGGAGAAAGAGAGAGATCGAGGAAGAATGGGAAGAGAAAGGGCAGAGAGAATGAATGAGGAGGAAAAGATATAGAAGACCAGAGGGAGAGAGAAAAAGACAAAACAGAGAGGGAGAGAGAGAGGAAGTGATAATAATGAATGGAGGCCAATAAAGGGATGGGGGGAAGATGAAGGACAAGAAAGGTGAAGTGAGGTAGGATAAAGACAGGATGGGAGGGAGGGAGCGAGGGAGGGAGGGAGAGAAAGAGAGAGAGAGATCTGGTTACTGAATAGCCAAATAAGCATCAGATTTCACACACAGAATATACTACATGCAACATATGGAAGAATGTGCATATCCCCCCTACGCACTATCCCACACTATCTTTTCCATCATTTGCTTTATTTCCCGTAAGCAATGTCCATCTGTGGAAACAGCTGCAAAGAACTGCGATCAAGCCTAAGTAGAGCTGGAGGCGCTGTGTACACACACACAGGGGAGTCGACAGGATGGGACAAAGGGGTCAGCTGACCCAGGTTGAGGAAAGAGATGGGGCCCAGAATTGGGTTCTTATTGCATTGCATGTATTATGTGGTGGTGCTGGGGGTGGGTATGTTCAGATGACTTTGTCATGGGCCTGGGCAACACTGTGAGTGGCCCTGCACACACACACACACACACACACACACACACACACACACACACACACACACACACACACACACACGCGCACACACACACATGCACACACACACGCATGCACGCGCACACACACACACACACACACACACACACACACACCCACATACGCACACACACACACACACACACACACACACACACACACACACACACACACACACACACACACACACACACACACACACACACACAGGCACACAGAGAGAGAGAGAGAGAGAGAGAGAGAGAGAGAGAGAGAGAGAGAGAGAGAGAGAGAGAGAGAGAGAGAGAGAGCCAGGGAGAGCCAGGGAGAGACAGAGACAGACAGCAAGTGAGAGGCTAGAGAGACGACACTACGGGGACACATGGGGACTTCTGGGACCAAATGAGGGCATGCCAGATTAAGGCACGACCTGCTGTTTTGTTTCTCTCTCTCTCTCTCTCTCTCTCTCTCTCTCTCTCTGCTCTTCTATTTCCTCCCTCCCTCCTTCGAGGAGTGAGGGCCAGTGGGGTAGGGGGGTTGGGGGGGTTGGGGGTGTGGCCTAAATTAGGAATGTGATGCTGACAGGGGACATGCTATCCAGAAACCGCAACCTACAGAGACATCTTGTTTTATAAGCACACAGCGCAGCAGGGGGCAGTGCCTCTGAACACAGAGCATTTAACTGAGGTTGGTGAGAGAGGTGGAGCGGGAGAGGGAAAGAAGTGAAGGGCAAACAACAGAGGTGGAGGAGGAAGAGGGTGAATCAGAGAGAGAGAGAGAGAGAGCAAGAGAGAGAGAGAGAGAGAGCGAGAGAGAGAGAGAGAGAGAGAGAGGAGGGATGACAGCAAAAACAATGACAGAGTAAGAGAGTAACAAAGAGACAGAAAGAACATGAAAGAGAAAAAGAGAGACATGGAGATGGAAATGCAGAGGGAGAAATGGAGTGCGCCACAGTAGCAGAATAAGTGCGAGACAGGGCGAGAAAGTGTGAGAGAAGAGAAGAGATATGATGAGGAGAGAGAGAGTAAGAGTGCTGGCTTGTGTGCTTTTGTTCTCAGTTGAGGCACTAGACTCCTCTCTGAACTCCCACCAGCTCCATGTCTCTCTGCTGTGACCTACTTTCCTCTCTGTGTTTTATTTAGATCCAACTCTGGCCCTGTGAATATGTGCACTTGTTTTCTTTTTTCATTTCTGTTTTGTGTGTGTGTGTGTGTCTGTCTGTAGGTTAATTCTGCTTTTACATGTCCACTGTCTGCAAAGGAATTGGGACGGTGAAAAATGTTTGTTTTTTTCTGCAGTGGGAGGGCATTTGCAAGGCCAACAATGTTTTAATGGCTATTTGTTTGTTTGTTTCAGTGTGTTTATTTACTGATGAACTAGTTTGTGATGAGCAATATTTCCTGTTCTACTTTGCTTGATTGCCAATGATGCCGCAGAGTGTCTCAGTAAAATGCTTTTCAGGTGACTGCGATCAGGTTTTCGTTAAACAGGTTTAAACTTCTTTCATGCACTCTATGTATTAGTAATATTATTATTAGTAGTAGTATGTTATAAAGAGAACAGGACAGCACTCCAAGTTTTGTGTTCTATTGCCCGTCAAAGGTTTCGGGCCTGACACTGAAGAAGGTTAAAGGTGGGGTTGCAGGTATGACATCACGTTGGGGGAACTCCCCCAGGATTCTGAGGTTCTACATAGACTCCTA
>NC_085863.1:10178306-10183306 GCF_034702125.1 Engraulis encrasicolus | reverse complement strand
ACCCTCAAATCTCAAGAGCCTGAATGCAGCGTTCATGCAACTCCAGGCACCTGGATTAATCTTGCCTATACACAGCATCAGGCTTAGGCACCTGGATTAATCCTGCCTATACGCAGCATCAAGCTTAAAGGGACACTGTGCAGGAAATGGTCAAAAAAGGTACTGCAACTATGCTGCTCATTGAAACGGGGCTGCCAATTGCCAAATTTGATCTGTGCATGAAAGTTTTCTAAGTAATAAACAAATATTTTCTAGTATGGTCCAAGTAGAGTCATTTTTGCAGCTAAAAATGGCTATTTTTGGAAATTCAAAATGGCGGACCATGGAGAAGATCCCCCTTTTCATGTATGAAAAATGCAATTTTCCCAGTCATAATGAATACTATAGAATTTGATGGTGGTGGTAAGTATTCATGAAAAAGGTAACATTAGTGAATGGGTAGCATGAATTCTGAAAATAAACAACTAAAAATCTCACACAGTGTCCCTTTAAATGTCTTAAGCACCGCATGTGTCTTTGCATGGACTCGTGAGCTACTGAGCTTTTGTGCGACTTAACCACTGCAATGGTTATTCTGTCACTTGCTTATTTATTCTCATTTCAATTCAACTCAATTCAATTCTCTCTCTCTCTCTCTCTGTCTCTCTCTCTCTCTCTCTCTCTCTCTCTCTCTCTCTCTCTCTCTCTCTCTCTCTCTCTCTCTCTCTCTCTCTGTCTCTCTCTCTCTCTCTCTCTCTGCTGTTTGTTAAAACCATCTTTACAAAGATGGAAGGATGGTCTGTAAAAGGGCCTGTTGAAATATCTTGCTGCATTTTTCCGTTCACTCCTACTGCCCTCTCAGCTGGCCAATCTGCTTCTCTGCGGCGTAGGCTCGAGGTGGAGGTGATAGTATCCAGGTTACCATGGCTCCTGGAGGAGAGGTTACCATGGTAGCCTCCTGTGGGTGGGTTGTTGGCGTTTTGTTTTTTGTCTGAAGTGTCCACAGCCCCATTTCGCCACCCAGTGTCCTATATTCTGACTCTCCTTGCTTTATTTAAACCTGTGTCTCTCAGTGACCTACAATTCCTCTGCTGCAAAGCCCTTGAGAGTGGCACTGAAGTGTGTGGTATGTGGGTGTGTGTGTGTTTTATGTTTGTGTGTAAGTTCATATGTTTATGTTGCTGCGTGTTCGTGTGTGTGATGTGGTGTTAATGGAGTGGTGTGTGTGTGTGTGTGTGTGTGTCTGTGTGTGTGTGTGTGTGTGTGTGTGTGTGTGTGTGTGTGTGTGTGTGTGTGTGTGTGTGTGTGTGTGTGTGTGTGTGTGTGTGTGTGTGTGTGCATGTACAGTATGTGAGTGTGTGCGTGCATGCCTGCATGTGTGTGTGTGTGTATGTCTGTGTGTGTTTGTCTGCATGTGCGTGAGAAGCACCAGTGTATGTCACTGCAGCGCCTTGCAACAGAAAGCCTTTGGGTAACATGATCAGGAATAAGCAGTTGAGCGTGTGTGTGTGGAATACAGAGCGGCTGGATGCTGCGGCTGGCTGGATGTCCAGAGCTCAGCCCTGTCTCACCTTGACACCTTTATGCCAATCACCCCCTCACCTCACCCTCCTCCCACCTCCGCTTCTCTCTGTCTCTAGCTATTACCGCACCCCAATCCATCTCTCTCTCCCTCTTTCTCTCTCTCTCTCCCTCTCTCTCTCTCTCTCTCTCTCTCTCTCTCTCTCTCTCTCTCTCGCCTTCTGCCGCCTCTTCTTTTCCTCCTCTTCCTCCCCCTCCTCCGCTCTATCACTTTCATTCTTCCATACAGTGCATACCTTGTATGAATGGTAACCATGGAAACTGCATCCTCCAGTTCAGCTTGCCTACTTGCTACACGCTGATGGCTGATCGTCCTACTGCAGCAATCTCTCTCTCTCTCTCTCTCTCTCTCTCTCTCTCTCTCTCTCTCTCTCTCTCTCTCCCTTACTTCCTTTCTCTGTGTCTGTGTGACTTTCTCTCTCTCTCTGTCTTCCTCTCTCTCTGCCCCCCACCCATCTCTCTGCCTTAAACGGTGTTGCCTAGCAACAAGAAGACACACAGTGTTCCCTGGCAACAGGACCACCTCGGGGCCCTGCCAATCCTGGCGATCCCTGTTTTTGGTCTCCAACCCCCAACATCCCTCTCCCTCTCTCTCTCTCTCTCTCTCTCTCTCTCTCTGTCTCTCTCTGTCCCTCTCTCTCTGTCTCTTCCCACGCGCTCTGCTCCCCATCTTCCTACCCCACCCCCACCCCCACCCAAATCACTGTCAGACTGTGGCAGACTCCTAATCTCCGCCTCGGAAAAAAATATGTCTCGTTTTATTTTTGTCTGCTCTTGCTGCACAGTAGTTCTGCTGCTCCCCTTTTTTGTCTCCACTGACCACTGTCTTTTCCTTTTTTTATCTTTTATAATTACACCAACACGTTTGCTAGTGTGGAAAATTACTACGAGAGGGCCACTGTATAAAAACCCCAGTAGTGCGGCGGCGCGCTGGCTTTATTTCTATTCAGCTGTACCTTCATATGGCTCCGACTTGCCATCCACGCTGCAGCCTAAATCTCCTGCCACACCCTAATCCACACTGCACAGCGAACAGTGAAATCACAGAGGTCTGCAGTGCATGCACATGTAGCATATAACACTCACAAATAGGCCCACACCCCATCGCTACTGTTTGCAAAACCCCATATTACTCCTGCATTCTCGATGCCAGGGATCCTAATAACAGAGACACATTCCATCTGTGCCAGCAGTATCCTTAGTATAGTACTCAGTATCCTAGCATAAAAAAACAACATATCATGTCTGCTCTGCACCAATGTTCTTCTATGAACATACGGCAGGAGCCACCTACAGGGGTTGGACAATGAAACTGAAACACCTGTCACCTGTCAGACACTGTCAGCCATTTTAGTGTTTAACCCTTGTAAGGTGTTCATGTTTTTGTTACATACTTTGTAGAAGGTGTTCGGGTCATTTTGACCCGGGTAAATAGAAAAATAATTCAAAAAAGGAATAAATCATAGCTCATATTCACCCTCATGTTCTCTTCATTGTGCTTGTACATTTCTGTGTGTATATGTCTCTGAGAGTGAGAGATACAGAGAGAGAAAAAGATAAGAAGACAGTGAAGAAAGTAAGTAAACTCAATCGAAGCTCTCGGATTGAGCCAAGGTTGAAACATTGATGCACAACTGAAGGACTTTTCCACATAATTCACCCTCATAATTCAGGGGCACTGATAAAAATGTTGGGCCCCATGAAAGATTCAAATTTTGGGCCCCCAAAATGTCAAATTATGTTATCAGCATCCTTCCAGGACCCTGTCAGAGCTGTTGGGCCCTAAGAATCTGTAACACCTTACCCCCCCTTGTGACACCCATGCTGCCTTGACTACTCAACATGTGATCACTATTCTATCAGAGAGTTTAGAAATTATTGACATATAAGCCCCCTAAAGTCATACAGGTGAAAATGAGCACCGGTAACACCTCCTGTGTAGTAGAAAAGTGCAGGGGGGGGGTTAGCAAGGGGAGGTCACTAACTTTTTTTCAGACTCATGTTCCTCACTGAAAATGAGCCAAAGCCAGTGAATCTCAGTCTGAAAGATTCACCTTAAATAGGCCTGCTGGCGACCCCATATGTGCAAAGAGGCTCGTGTACACTGTACCAGTAAGATTAGAGTGCGAAGGTTCAATTAGCAGGGTAAGAGCACAGTTTTGCTCAAAATATTGCAATGCATGCAACATTATGAGTGACATGTCAGAGTTCGAAACAGGACAACTTGTTGGTGCATCTATGACCAAGACAGCACGTCTTAGTGATGTATCAATTAGCCACAGTGACCAGGGTAAAGTCAGCATACCACCAAGAATGAGAAACCACATCCAACAGGATTAACTGTGGGCGCAAGAGGACGCTGTCTGGATGTTCGGGTGCTAATCTGGGTGGAAAACAAAACATAAAACCACAGCTGCCCACTTCAAGTCTCCTGTTTCCACCAGAGCTGTCTGTCGGGAGCTCCACAGGGTCAATATACACGGCCGGGCTGCTGTAGCCAAGCCAGTCTAAAAACAGGTGCTTCAGTTTCATTGTCTAACCCCTCTATTTAACCCATTCTATGCTCCTAGTGTGACATCCATGACAACTTCCAAAGTATTTTTTTTTAGATAGACCTTGCAAGGGGAAAGATGGTGCAGTTAAAGCCAATAGAATAATAAACAGTGGCTCCTAACTCTTAGTTTCCCAGAAATGCAAATCACCTCCTCTCCTTTCAATGCCAAATATTCCCCCGCTCGCTCTCTCTATGTCTTGGGTGTGGACTTCCATCTGAGTCTCTCCTTGAAGGTCTCCAGGAAGCAGAGAGAGATGCATGGGAGTGCATAACTGCCATGGATTTTCTCTCATAGCCGAGTGGACGATTTTCATCTGCATCTAAAACTCTCCTACGAGCCGGTGCAGGAAAATCTATATCTCCCTTCTGCTATCTTTCCCACTCAGTGTATCTAACCTCTCTGTCTATGTCCCTGTCTCTTTCTCTGGCTCTGGCTCTGGCTGTCTCTCTATTTGTCTGTCTGTCTGTCTGTCTGTCTGTAGGCCTACAAGTATACACATATATGTATATAACCTCTCTGTTATATGTGACCCCCCACCACGAAACCAGGCATAAGTCGCGCAGCCGCGTTCAGAGCTACAGCCAAATTTAGTCAGGGAAGCGATTTTCTATGTGTTTTGACATCTTGGAAGAAAACGGTGCCTTAACACTTATATTTTCAATTTCCATGGTCATTACATTCAAATTCGGTCAATAAAGATGTTTATTATGTCAATTATGTCAGCGTGATCAAAAGTTCAGGCTTCACTGAGCAAAGAGAAAGCCGAAATGGGCCACTTTTCCCCGACCGAAACAACCTCCGATCTGTTGCGGATCATCCAAGTGTTTGGTACGAGGAGAAAGCTAATGAAATGCCCTGTCCAATCACGTAGGTCAAATGGCGATA
>NC_085863.1:10165806-10173306 GCF_034702125.1 Engraulis encrasicolus | reverse complement strand
ATGTACGAAAAGTCGATGAAAAATGCCTGAAGATTCTGCAGCATATCCCGGGCCTACTGTAAGTCCCATTAATTAAAGTCGTCTATCTGTCAGTCCTTTCCGAGCCATCCAGAACAATAAATATATATAAAGAAATAAAATAAATAAGTAAGTGTGGCGAGATAATTAAATCTCCTGTCATTTAATGAAGTGGCCAAAGCTCAAGTTGATGTAAACGGCTGCGTGCTGTGACCTGTGTCCTCTACCTGGCTCAATCTCAGAGCCGGCGTGCTCCGCTCGGAGGCATTAGGACGCGATCCATCCGTCTGAGTCAATGACCTCCTCAATGGAGCCGGTGACCCTTGTGATGAAGCCAAAGCACTCCGATAAATATAATCTGCGACACAGAGCGAGCCCCGCTATACCGGATTCACTTCACTCACATCAATGGTGCACTTAAGGTGACAGCACCTGACTCGGAGCACATCACAGCTGTCACTCATGATTGCGATGGAATTGACTCAATCATGAGTAGAGGAAATAGGGGAGTGAATGCTTCGCTTGCCAAAACAGGTACCTAATGTTATCAAGGCTATTCGGTTATTCAGGAAATAAATAAGACAAAGAGTGCATTCCAATATGCAGACTTCCGTCCTCCCTTGCTCACTTGCCTGCTTGTGACCTCATGATGATGTCACTGACACAAAATCAATTCAATATCTTGCAAAAGCACAATTCTAATGTCATTTTCTCATTTGGAATTGGGAAGGTGAATTGCTCTGGCTAGGCTGACACCTGGGAAACTTTATTGTTTTCTCCAAGGAGGCTGGGCCAGGAGGCGGGGCGAAGCCACAAGCACAAGTGGAGGACGGGAGTGTGCATATTGGAATGCACTCAAAGTGACCTTGTGTTTGTCAAGAGAAGTGTTACTTCAGAAAATGGCCCTGCCGTGGCCTAATGGTAGGGCACTGGGTTACTACACCTGCGACCTGGGTTTGATTGCTGCTCGAGTCATTTGTCGATCCTTCCCCGTCTCTCTCTCTCCCCACTCATTGACCCCACTCACTGAGCCACCCAAACTACAATGCCATTTTGCAAAGCATAGCACACTGTGTAGCTGATGGTTGTGTTCCTTTCTCTGAATATTACATATTGAGTATGCAAGGAGTACGCTAATTATTATATTCTGTGGTTGGTTTCACAGTACAGCACACCTATGCTGTCAGTGCTGGCTCATCAGCAACCGCAAATATGGATTTCCAGACAGCTAACAGTGTACTGCTTGTCTGCAGCATTAACAAACTGCTGGGGTGTTGCTTGCAGCTGCCGCTCGCTCGCTATGTCGTTTTGGAAAATGTCACAGAGGATGCGTCCCCCTGTGCTGCTGTCCCCCTGTGACTCCTACACAGTGTTGCCAGATTGGGCGGTTGGGCTACTTGGGATGGCCGTCTGCGGGCAAGAACGGGAAAAAATGGCCATTTGGCGTTTTTTCTGCAGTTTTATGCCCATAGAAATCGATGCAATTTGTTGAAATCGGGCGGAATTTAGCACGATTTGGAGGTTTTTGAGAACCTTTTAGGCGGGATTTGATCAGACACATCTGGCAACACTGCTCCTACACCGTCAGTGGAGTCCCCAGCTGGGCTCCTGAGCATGCTGGTGAGACCCCCACAAACCATAAAGTTCATAAAGGTTGGAGCAGGCTTCACCCGACAATTTTTTTTCTTCTTGTAGTTAAGGATGCTGACTAAAATATTGTAAAACTGAAAAATGAGAACTGAAGAAGGCAGAACGCCGAAACACATCTGTGTAATAATAAAGAAACCTAGGCATGGTGTGTCCTTTTGTCATTTTTCATCCCCACAAACCACAAATGCACACACACACACACACACGCACGCACGCGTACACACACACACACACACACACACACACACACACACACACACACACACACACACACACACACACACACACACAGACACACACACACACACACACACACACACACAGACAGACAGACAGACACACACACACACACACACACACACACACACACACACACACACACACACACACACACACACACACTGCGAAGAGAGACTTACCCAACTTATGAAGCTACATACATTGTCCCACATGCCCATATATGCATACACATACTGTAAGAACACGCCCACATACAAACATTGACACATCCAAACACACACACACACTTTGCTGGCAAAGTAAATTAGGATGACTCCTTATGTCTGTCTCTCACTTCTTGTAAGTGCAAGGATTGTACATTTACAAACACACTGACTCACTCGTGTGTGGTCAAGCAGCATTACTCAGGCAGCCTGGCGTGCTTTATACAATAGAGTAGTGCCTGCCTGCCTGCCTGCCTGCTGTGCCTTATACAGTAGGGTAGTGCCTGCCTGCCTGCCTGCCTGCCTGTCTGCCTGCCTGCCTGCCTGCCTGCCTGCCTGCCTGCCTGCTTGCCTGCCTGGCTGTCTGGCGTGCTTTATACAATAGAGTAGTGCCTGCCTGCCTGCCTGTCTGCTTGAAGGCTGATAGTATTCAGGATCACGCTTGTGAGCGCTGGCTTTTGTAAATGCTTTCACAGAAGTACAGCCAATACAGCCAAATTTATAGGCCAGGGAAACACAAAGGACCCCAAGCTCTTGCCCACGCTGCTCCCATCATGTCGTTACCTCCATGGCAATGGTGTTGTAATGTGACTTTAGATTCGGTTTACTGTCTAATAAAACTATGTGAGTCAGCCGTGGTGGCCATGGCGCGAATGGACCCACGTTCAAATCCGTCCAAAAGTCTTTTCCCAATCCTTCCTTGTCTCTTTCTCCCATTCACTTCCTGTCAGTATCACAAACTGTCCTCTCAATTAAATGCATGCAAGCCGTTAAAATGTCAGAGTAAAGGATAAAGTGTTCCAAAATTGGAACCATGTGCACTGCGAACGGTATGACTTGATAATTCGACAGATTAGGAGACCCTTCTTGCCAATGGTATTAATAATTAAATGCAAATGTTGTAAAAAAAAACAATGCTGGCTATGTACAATACTAATGTGAAATGTGCAACATTAGACTTATGTTAGGTTCAGGATGCAGTCTCTGAGGCGTGGGGTGGAGTTAGATACCTTACTCATAGACTCTTTCCCACTTTTTTCCATTGTTATGACATTTGATCCCTCCCATACCAAGATGAATTCCCTATCCATACATAGGGACATAGAAATACAGTGAGGAGAATACGTATTTGATCCCTTGCTGATTTTGTTGGTTTGCCCACTAATAAAGACATGATCAGTCTTTAATGTTAATGATAATATGTATTCTAATATGGAGAGACAGAATATCAAAAAGAAAATCCAGAAATTAACTCTAAAGAATATATAATAATTGATTTATATTTAATTGAGGGAATTAAGTATTTGATCCCCTGCCAAGCATTAAGAGTTCTGATCCCGCAGATCAAGTGGCACTTCCAATCAACTTGTTATCTGAATTGAACACACCTGTTAATAGTAACCTGCACAAAAGACACATTGAATCTGCAGAATCAGTCCATAGAATCAGCCAATCAATCAAACTAAACTCGCCAACATGGGACAGACCAAAAAGCTGTCAAAGGATGTCAGGGACAAGATTTTAGAACTCAACAAGGCTGAAATGGGCTCCTGGGTATTAAAGAGCAAACTGTTGGTGCATTTCTTCCCAGTTTTAGGACATACTAAATGATCATCAATCATCAATCTTAGGCCTGCCTCTGGTTCCATACAAGATTTGACCTTGTGGGAATTTAATAACCAGAAAAAAGGAGATAAAGCACCTTAAAACTGTATGGGAGGAGCTAGGAAATGATCTCAAGGCAGCTGGGACCTCAATCACTAAGAAAACTATTGGAAACACTTGATACCACAGCGGATTAAAATCCTGCAGTGCATGCAGTAGGAGTTAGATCTTTGAGTGGCATGTGGCATGTGCCAGTGACATGCGGAAGTGGTATCATTGACATGCTATTATAAAACACATTTTTCCACTAACAGGTTAGGTTTAGGAATGAGTTTTGGTTTAGGCACAGTTCGGCATGTTTATAGGTTGGTGTACACACATTTTTCACTGACAGGTTAGGTTTAGGAATGAGTTTGGTTTAGGCACAGTTCGACATCGACATGCGGAAGTGGCATCACTGGCATGCAACTATAAAACACATTTTTCCACCGACAGGTTAGGTTTAGGAATGAGTTTTGGTTTAGGCACAGTTCGGTTGGTTTACACACATTTTTTCACTGACAGGTTAGGTTTAGGAATAAGTTTAGGGTTAGGCACAGTTTGACATCGTAGTAGCCACTGTAACCATAGTAACCAACGTGACATGCCAACCGTGACGGCGCTTGACATGCCCGTTAACTGTTGTAATTACAGACCTAGAATACATATAAATAATTAAAAATAATATTTTTTATTAATAAATATTATTACACTTATTGATAATAATTAGTATAAGTCTGTGGTTAATATAAAATCAATGGACATGTCACTGCGGCACTTCCGCATGTCACTGACACATGCCACATGCCACTCAAAGATCTAACCCCCTCTCAATGCATGTATGGTACCCCGGCTTCAGAAGGAACCTGTTCAGGCTCACCTGAGGTTTGCAAATGAACATCAAACTGGATTTGGATATGATTGGGAGGTGCTGGAATCAGATTAGACCAAAATCAAACTGTTTGGCATTAACACAACTTGATGTGTTTGGAGGAAGAGAAATGCTGCCTATGATCCCAAGAACAACACCTTCTCCAACATCATAAATGAAAGTGGTAATATTATGTTTTGAGGTTGTTTGTCTGGCCAAGACACAGGACAACTTCACATTGTCAAGAAATGGATGGAGGGAGACATGTAAACGTACATGCCAACCTCTTTCCCACCACCACTAGACTGAAGGTGGGTCATGGATTGGCCTCCCAAAATGATAATAATCCATAACATACAGCCCAAGCAACGAAGGAGTAGCTCAAGCACAAGCACATTAAGGTCATGAAGTGGCCTAGACAGTTTCCAAACATTAACCCTATAATAATCCTGTGAAGGGAACAGAAGCTCCCATTTGGCAAGCTACAGTCATACAACTTAAGTGATTTAGAGATGATCTGCAAAGAAAAGTGGACAAAAATCCTTTCTAATATATCAACAAACATTGTCATTAACTGAAAGAAACATCTGACCTCTGTATGAGAAAACAAGGGCTTTGCCACCAAGTATTTTGTCTTCTTTGACTAGAGGGGACAAATACTTATTTTTCTCAATGGAATACAAATCAATTAAAATATATTCTTCAAAGTTATTTTCTGGATTTTCTTTTTGATATTCTGTCTCTCTATATTAGAATACATTTTATCATTAATGTTATAGAATGATCATGTCTTTATTAGTGGGCAAACCAACAAAATCAGCAAGGGATCAAATACTTATTATCCTCACTGTAGCTATTCCCCAACATGTGTTGCCTCAAAATATATATGTAACGGATGCTAACTAGCACAGAGTTGGCGTGGAATGTTGGTAAACCTCCCTCTGATAGCCTCATACAGTCTTGTGCCGTTGGGCCGAGAGACTAGTCTCTTGGCCCAACGGTATCGTACTGTGTCTCCCATTGCCGGACCGTTGTAGTTGACGAGGTTGCAGTTTTGATCCCCGAGGGGGGTGAAAAAGGTGCAAGATGACCTCCGTCACATACACATAGGAAAGGATGGAATATAGCTCATCATATGATGTATTTACTGATATTTAGTATGGTGTCGTGAGATATATGGGTAATCACAACAACAAAGCTCACATGAGATAAAGCATATCACACCACTCATTCAGATTATGCATTGGTAAGGAGGACAAAACATCAAACCCCAATGATTGGAGATCACTCTCTCATACTGTATCATAAGATGAAACCCAGACAGACTAACTTGCTTGATCACAGGATTCTGTGCAGTGTCACAGGATGGATGGTTCTAGTCAGGCAGCTACAGTAGTACTGCTCTACAACAGCAAAGTGCAGGAACTACGCCAACATTGAAACTGAGAAAAGTGCCTTCACATTATTGGCATTAGGTTGAATATTGTAGTTACTGTAAATTTGATATAGCAATATATCTCTAAAACAGGGCACAGTTATACCACAAGGCTTTGTCGCAAATTAATGGGAGGTGTTATGAAGACCATTTTCATTTCTAAACTCAATTTTGACAAAATATGTACACTGTAAAACACTGCACTCAGTTAAACGTAAAAAAGTAAGTTGCCCTGCGGCCTTAAGTTTGTAAGTTAGCCCAACTTGAGAAAGCCACAAGTTGACTTAAGTCTTGAGTTGAGTTACTGTAACAAACAAACAGTTAGAGGTATTGCTAAGTCAAATTTACAGTAAGTACAATATCCAACCTTACACTGTTAGCAATGTTTCACAGTGTAGTTACTGCACTCTGCCTTTGCATGGCAGTGTTGTGGTGACTTTGGAGGTTGGGGTGCGCACTCCTGACCACTCCCACTCAAAATCAACCCCAATCCTGTTTCGTCTAAAAAACAAGGCTTTTTTTTGTTTGTTTTTTGAAGAAAAAATAAGCGGCATTCCTGCTCACGTTCATTTTTATTCCCATTCCTGCCCGCTCCCATTCATCTTTACTCCAGCTCCTGCCCGTTCGCGTTCATCTTTAAAATTTTGACTCCCATCCCGTGGGAATCCCGCAGGACCCGCGGGACTCACGGGAAATCCTGAAAAATGTCATTGTCTAGCGCGCACCGCCACAAAGCAGTAATCCAGGTGAAAAAACAGTGTGATGAAGTGGTCCGCACACGGGGTATTAGCTCCAAAAATATAAACGTTATTTCATTTTACATACGGCAACGTTTCGGTCTGTTGGATGGAAACGTTGCCGTATGTAAAAAATGAAATGAAGTTTATATGTTCGGAGCTAATAATAGCAAGTGTGCGGACCACTTCATCACACAGTGTAGTGTGTGAGTGTAATGAAGTGTGTGTGTGGATGCTACTGTATCCCACCTGCGGCGCTGGAGACTGTGGGCCAGTTCTGGACCAGCATGCCCTGGGCCCCCTGGATGACCGAGGCCTCCTCCATCTGCACCGAGCTGCAACACAGGACACAAGAAACACACACATTATTACATTACATTACACTCATTGCACTTAGCTGACGCTTTCGTTTATCCAAAGCGACTTACAGTTATTATTTTTCAGGGTATTGGTTACAGTCCCTGGAGCCATGTGGGGTTAGGTGCCTTGCTCAAGGACACTTCAGCCATGCATGGAAATGTAGGAGAGGTCAGGGGGGATTTGAACCTGCAGGCTTCCTATTGATGAGTTCCTGAACTGCCTATTTAGAGCTCACCCATACTATATAATGACTGTAAGAGCTGTGTCAATGCTTTAAAGACCACTCTCTCTGAAACCAAACATATTTTCAGCTTTAAGAGCTGCTTTTCATTGATCTGAGGA
>NC_085863.1:10158306-10163306 GCF_034702125.1 Engraulis encrasicolus | reverse complement strand
AGGATGTGCGGAGCCAAAATCTTTGGGTGGAGTACATGGATGGCGTCACCAGGCTAGGCCTTAACCACTTTGCCCCAAAATTGGGGCCCATTTCACCAAAGCTTGAAAATATTCAATGATTCGTCGTGACGTGCAGAAGGATCAGGGGCCGGGTCCCGCAGTCTGCATAAAACGGAATAATGAGCCCCTCTCTCCACCTTAAAGACAAACCAATGTACCACAAATTGTAAAAAAAAATGAAAAATAAAATTAAAATGCAAAAAATAAGTCATGCGTTAATGTGACACCACTTGTCTGCGCCAGTATCAAAGTCTTGGCTCAAACCGTCAACCTCATAGCCACAGAAACAGCATGGGAGCACAAGAAGAATACCACTGAGCTACAGGTCTGATAGCTCACCGGTACCACATCTGCATGAGGCTTCGGGAGGGAGGTTTACTATCTACAAACTCTACTTGCTGGTATGTGTTACATTATCAACACACAAACACATATGCTAGCAAGCAGTCTCCTGTGGATAAACTACTACAATGTATATTGCTCATGGTGTACACTCATTCACAAACCTTGTTATGACTTCATACTATGTATTTCCTCTCACATTTGCAAGTCGTAGTATAATGTGTATAATGTGCATCATATACTTTTTTTGTATATGAAAATTTTGTTTTCATAACACTAACTCAAACCATCTGCAGGGACTACAAAATGGCCAGGGACAAACACTAGAGGATTGGGGAATGTCTGTGTGGGGGCTGTCTTGACTATTGCCATGTGCTAGTCTATTGCATAACCTGTCCTGCCTGCACAGCACAGCACAGCACAGCACAGGAAGTTCAGGGGTGATCATCTCATGTGTGGGGACTCAAGGGCCACAGACTGAACTGATGGAATGAACGGAGCCAACCAAGACAGGAACAGGAACAGCGCTGAGAGGGAGGTGGTGAGCAGTGTTGCCAGATTGGGCTGTTTCCTGCCCAATTGGGCTGCTTAGGATGGCCGTGTGCGGGTAAAAATGGCATTTATCAGAAAAACCAGACCAATCTTTGCCATAGAAATCAATAGAATTGGGCGGGATTTTGTGCTTCTAGGCGGGTTTTGAGCATTTTTTTGGGCTGGAAATCATCAGCCTCGTCTGGCAACCCTGGGTGGTGAGGAGTTTGTCTGACTGTGGATAAACTACTACCATGTATCTTGCTCATGGTGTAAACCCATGCACAAACTTTGTTATGACTTAATACTCTTTATTTCCTTCTCTCATATGCATGTTGTAGTTCATGCTCTTTTGCACTTGCCTTGGGCCAAGGACGGAGTTGTTATTGAGAAGTCACACACGAGGTGTACAAGTACAGGACTGTCACCAGAAATCTCACAAGAAAAAATAGGGTGCACGCACCACTGTCATAACACCAATAAACTCCTGAATGTAATGTGTATAATATAATGTGTTATTGTATTTTGTTTTCATAACACTAAGTGGGACCATCTGACAGGGACTAGAAAATGGCCAGGGACAAACTCTAGAGGATTGGGAAATGAGTGTGCGGGGGCTGTCTTGACTATTGCCATGTGCTAGTCTATTGCGTAACCTGTCCTCCCTGCCTGCACAGCACAGCACAGGAAGGACAGGGAGCTCAGGGGTAATACTCTCATGTGTGGGGGACGGAATGTGAGAATCTTAAAATAACCCCTTTCCCACTTTCTCCATCCCTGCTCTTCTCGTTCTGCTTTTTTACCATGTCTCTCCCTCTCTGTGTATTACCTCCCACCCACTCCTCTCTCATTATCTCTCTCTCTCTGTGTATCATCTCTCTCTCTCTCTCTCTCTCTCTCTCTCTCTCTCTCTCTCTCTCTCTCTCTCTCTCTCTCTCTCTCTCTCTCCTTCTGCGCCTGTCTTTTCTCTATTTATCTGTCTTTAACACACACACACACACACACACACACACACACACACACACACACACACACACACACACACACACACACACACACACACACACACACACACAGACACACACAGACACACACACGCACGCGCACACACACACAGACACCCCCCCCCAACACACACACACACACACACACACACACACACACACACACACACACACACACACACACACACACACACACACACACACACACACACACACACACACACACACACACACACACCCACACCCTGCTCATATCCAGGTGTACTGCTGCTGTATATAAGGGAGCCTAGTGAGTGCTGCATGTTCTATAAGTGTGGAGCAGCAGAGAGCTGAGGCTGGGCTGAGGCCCTCTGCAATGCAGTAGACTAGAGGGTGTGTCCATCCCACTGAAGCTCAAAAACGCTCTCCCTCTCCTCACACACACACACACACACACACACAGCACATGGTGGTGTGCCTAGGTGTGTGTGTGTGTGTGTGTGTGTGTGTGTGTGTGTGTGTGTGTGTGTGTGTGTGTGTGTGCGTGCGTGTGTGTGTGTGTGTGTGTGTGTTGTGTGTGTGTGTGTGTGTGTGTGTGTGTGTGTGTGTGTGTGTGTGTGCGTGCGCGCGTGTGTGTGTGTGCGTTTGTGTGTGAAAGTGTGTGAAAGTGTTGCAAGACTTTATCTGTGTATGTGCGTGCGTGCGTGCGTGCGTGCGTGCGTGCGTGCGTGCCTGCGTGCCTGCGTGCCTGCGTGCCTGCGTGCGTACGTGCCCAAGTGTGTGTGTCCCACATAGAAGTGATTTCTGGAGCAGCAGATTAATCCGGCCCGTTCTGCTTTTGATTTACTACTGTCCTGCTCCCTCCCTCTCTCCTACTCTCCCTCTCTCTCTCTCTTGCTCTATCTCTCTATCTATCTATTTCCATCTCTGAATGTCTCTTTGAGTTCACATGCGTGAGAGAGTTAGTATTGTTCTGCTGAGATAAAAGTTGTTGAGGTTGTTGTTAACGTGCAAATAAAAAGCAGATAAACAAGAAACAATTTAGTTACATAAACTTGAAAACAGAGAGCAGCCGACAGCCTTTCACTCTAAACAACCAGATCCATATCTGATGTCGCAACATCATGTGCTTTTGCAGTGGGATATTTCGCAACACTGAAAGAAAACATCTGGCATTGGCTGTTGAGTGGCCGGGAAGGAAAGAAAACATCTGACATTGGCTATTGGGTGGCCGGGAACGAAAACAAAATGATGGGAAATGCTGGGAAATGTTCCCTCCTCTCCCTCTCCATCTCGTCCTCCTGTTTTGTTTTCTCTCTCTCTCTCTCTCTCTCTCTCTCTCTCTCTCTCTCTCTCTCTCTCTCTCTCTCTCTCTCTCTCAATGACTCTCTCTCTCTCTCTCCCTCCTCCTCTCTTTTTTCTCACTTCCTCATCAATCTATCACTTCGCCACCTGAGCTCATGACACTTCCTGTAAATCGGTATCTCCCTCGCTGCCAACGAGTCAGTTAGCAGCAAGAGCAGTTGGCAATGACGCTCGTCTGGATTCAGAGTGAATGTTCTGTTGTAGTAGCAGTGGTGTAGTCTACTTTTTAATGGTGGGCATACTGTATATTTTAGTTTTTTTGAAGTGGGTATACTGTATATATTTGTGCCATTCAAAACAATGGATCAATCAATTTTAAGTGGGTATACTGAAATCCCTGAAATTTAGAAGTGGGTATACTCCGTATACCCGCGATCTACGTAGACTACACCACTGTGTAGTAGCATTCACTGCATACAAGTTGTAGCCATTCCTATAGCATTGCCACACATTGTTACATACATGCTACACACGGACACATACTATCTGCCCACATACTTGGCAGTCAAGTGAATGCATGTACAGTAGGCTGATATTTGTATATCATGGCTAGACATTGGTACCTAATCAACCAGCCAAATGCTGGTAAAACTTGGCTGGAGTCTGGTAATAATTTCAGTATCACTATCCAACTTGGCAGGTATATTATGGCTTGATATGACATGCTGTACGAGAGTATATTCTGTTTATATCATGTTGTTTGTCTCTTGTGTATCAATTGAAGTTCAAGAACAAAGAAAGCTATGCATTCATTTCCTTGCACTCACGTCCTTGCTTTAGCACCTCATCCTCTGGTTAGATGTTCAGTATCATGATAAAGAAAAATAAAACAAAATCAAATTGTGGCAAATAGAATAGCTGAAGGGCTAGACTCGGGGAAAACCACTAGCCACAGTGGCTGGTGAGTGAAAAAGTTAATGTTAAAATTCCCATGATCGAAAGGAAGACATAAACTCCTCTTTGATACTGTTTCATACCATAACGTAGCACACCACAATTACTATACTTAAATGTGTGCTATATGTTAACTGCAATGTGCAAGAATTAGTATTATGTCTTTATGTACAGTATGCTTTGTATTTGTATAGTTATGCAAGCTGTCAGACACCTTATTTTCCCTTGGGATTAATACAAGTACTCTATTCTATTCTATTCCTCTCCATTGCTATTAAAACATGAACCTGTTGACACACACAGCATTGCAGATTTGCTGCTAGCAGAATGCCAATGACCTTGTCGAGATGCATTACTAACCACCCTGTGTAATGTCTACAGTATTTTGGTAGTTCACTTTTCAATGACTACAACAGCGTTCCACTGGTGGAAAAGCGTGCTTTATGGGGATACATACACATGGATGGACCTATTATACCCAGTCTAGGAGCATGACACATGGTGTTGTGATTGTCAGTTGTGTTACTGTATGAGGAGAGGACATACTGACATGCCTAAGACTACATATGGTTTCCAGTCGTGTGAAAGTGTTATTGCAAGTTGTGAGGAGAGGATATACAAAAAAGTAGTATAGTTTTTCAACACTGGGGTTGGAATACAATAATTAATTTAATTGCACATGGTTTCCGGTGTTAGGAAAGTCTGTTGTACGACTGCAAATATGAGGACAGGACATTCTACCACATGCCTAAAATATGAAGATATGTGCATGGTTTCCGGTGTTGTGAATGTCAGTAGTGTAACAGTAAGTGGGTGGTCAGAGGA